>NW_022900918.1:7532722-7547159 GCF_012274545.1 Fukomys damarensis
ATATGGTTTTTCAAAGCTCAAAAAAATATCAGTATTTTGCTTCCTTCTCAATGATATCAAAGACAGAATAATAAACAGCAAGGGGAAATTCTGCCCCTGAGGCTTTGTCTACGGACATGAATGATGCCAATTCTCACAAGTATTTTTACTTCTTAAATTTATGACAGATTTTCAAAGCTCAAACAAATATCAGTATTTTGCTTCCTTCTCAATGATATCAAAGACAGAATAATAAACAGCAAGGGGAAATTCTGCCCCTGAGGCTTTGTCTACGGACATGAATGATGCCAATTCTCACAAGTATTTTTACTTCTTCGAAATTTATGACAGAAAATATGTTTCTACTTTGAGTATGGGCAAAAAGATGAGTTGCTTTATACTAGTTTGCAATAATTTATAGTTAACCTATTTTTCAAAATACACATTCAATTCTTTATATAGTTAGCTTGAGGTCAACCACAGTGGGATTATTCACAAGAATGAAACTGTGAAGCATCCAAATCAAACTTTGTTTCTTAAATTTTGTTTTGTTTTCATAGACCCAGAAAAATATTTAGTAGGACATCACAGCCTATAAGATAATGCATAACGCTCTCGTACTCATGTGCCCACCTCTGTATGACAACACTAAACTTATTGACAAGAGTTGCAATTTTTTTTCTGTAGCACCCAGTACTTTTTAAGGTACATCTTTTCTACAATGTGCACTGCAAGGGGGAGGTTATATTCAACTAAAGAGACAAGCATAATGAAACGCATCACAACTGACTTTTGATATTTACAAAAATAAATATATTGTTGATATGCAAAGAGAAGGGAGAAGAGTCTCTCACTCAGTAGAACTTATTTTGAAAATATGTAACCTGAAAGTGCTAATTTATTCCTTAAATATCAAGTTTGAAAAATATTAAAACTCTTTTGTGGATGAAGAAAATGCAAATTTTGACTGAAATGTTGATTACAAATCTGCACGCATTTTCCACATAGAATTATATACTTAAAGTGGATGGATTTTTATTATAGATTTCAATATGCAAAACTTTATGAACAAATATGAGGCTGAACTTGTTTATATATTAAATCTAAGAGAGATAAAGCTTTCTATATTATATAATTAATTACTTTAAAAGTATTCTGTAATCTAGGAAGTAATTGATAATTTATATGTGTAATTCAAAGGAAAAAATTTGGAAGATTAACTAGCTGATGCTAGAAACAGTATACTAATGGAGTATTGAAGGTAGAATGTATTGCAGGCACAGTATTAATTATTATTTGTTGAGGTCTCCTTCTAGAGGAGGGGACTAAGGGAGACAACCGCAGACACAATGAATGACCAAAAGCTGATGGCTAACGGCAAAGTTTATTTCTCACCCACGGTCTTTATGTACAGTTTCAAGGCCACACACAAAAGCATGATCACAGTGGTTTGATGATTAACAGCAGTTATGAGCAGTGACTAACAGCGGTCATGAGCAGATACACATTGTTAAAGACATAACATCTAGATAAAACAACATCTGTTTATGACTAAAAGGGAGTGTAAAACGGAAACAGGAATAAAGAAGAGATTAGGGGGTTGTTTGTGGGTAGAGGGACTTGGCTCCAGCACGTCGCCTTCGGGACATCTGTGCCCCAGTGAGAACCAGCATTCTGAGACTTGGGGTCAGTGCTTCGTCCATTCATTCTGTCATGCCGAACAATTATTTAATATTTTCAATAATTTTAATTACACTACATTCATAAAAAGATGCATTTCAGTTCTGGTACTTAACCTAGAGTTTGATGTGGAAATCTAGATCAAGACTATTTAAATCTTTCAATGATAAGAATCACCTGAATTTCCAGACCCTTCCTCTATAGTTTCTTCTTAAGAACATCTGGAGATACCCAAGTAATCTGATCTGCTCGTATATTCCAAATGATCTGCCCAGTGATTTTTGTGATTGGGCCAATTTAGGAAACATTGCAACAGCTTTTCAAGAATTTTTATATTAATAAATCTACTAATATGATTCATTCTTTAACTATTTTTTTTCCATTTTCCACTGAGATTATGGGATAAGAGAGAGGTAATACAGTAATAAATAAGTTTTTTTTTGGTGTTTGTTTTATTTTATTTTTGGTACCAGGAATAGAACTCGGGTCCTTGAGCTTGCAAGACAGGCCACCAAAATGCTGAGCTAAATCCCTGGCCCTATCATAAGTTTTAAACAAAAATGAAATATTTGGATGTCCAGGAAAGTCTACCTGGTCCTAATACGCCCATTCCATTACCAAATTGCTTTTTCATATATTCTGTTTAATCTCTTTACTCTCTGAAATTCTACAACATTCTGGTGTCAACAACAACAACAAAAATACCCTAAAATTTTCTCATTATCAGAAAACACTGAGATGACAAACAAATTCCAGCCTCTAAAATATATTTGATGACCAGAGTTTAAATATATTTTAATTTTTAAAGGGCAGTCTTTAAAAAATCATGGCAAGATTTCATGAAGTGAGATCTTCTACTATATACACATTTGAATTATTTTTTTAAATTATATATTTTATTTAAGACTTGGATTGATTTATTTTTATCACATTTCAGTGTGCTTATTATAAAAGAAATATAGATCACCTTTTCCTCTTAATAAGTACTTAAATATGTAATATTGATTCATATAATAATTAATTCATGTGTTTGAGTATTAGAATGATGAATTACCTAATTTCTCTAAATTAGCTACTAAGCAGTTCAGGAATTTAAGAACAATAATAAAATAGGTCTATTATGTGAACTTTTTCATCTGGCTTAAGTAACTAGGAATAACCTATTTTCATGTTACCATTGTGTTAAATTTAAACATGAAACTACCAAATATCATATAAATAAAAATCACTATTAATTTATACAAACTCTATACAAAAAAGAAGGGCAACCTTCAAATTATCTTCTAAGTTAGTGCTGTGTTTTTCATGTCAGTGTTGCTAATATCCAATTAAATGTATTTCTCCTGCACCTGACGTGTAATATATGCTTTGCTTTGTGCAAACACAGCATGAAGGGATATTTACTACCAAGTTAATAGAGAACATTTAGCAGGCCGTGATGCAGAAGTGTTTTCTATTTGTTATCAACACACTCTGGAATACATCAGGTGTGAAATCCATAATTTAAAGCTCAGGAGCAATTTCAGATAGACATCCATCATACACATTTAATTGTCAGTTAATATTACATTTCCATAAAGATGAATTATTTATGTGAGGTTAAAAAACAAACTGCAATCATCAGAAAGTTATCTCACATTAGTCAAAAACATATTAGCATTGAGTTCTCAATTTTTCAATTATGAAAAATGAATTTTATTGAGTAAACTGATCAATAAAAAATTTAAAACATACAACAACATTTCTGAATCTCATGTGTAAAACATGTTTTAGGTGGTGATCTTTTGCTTATTTGAATAAGTTCTTTATGTTTAAATTTTTATTTGGAAAATAAAAGATTGCAGAGATCTTTTTTTAAAATTGAGTTTATTGGTACATTTTAGGTATACAGTACAGTTACATTCATTATTGGGATCTTGTACCTTTACATGACAGGTCTTGGTTCTCATTTTTCCCCTTGTCCCTGCCCTCTCTTTATATTTTAGTCACTTTCTTTTTAGTGAGACACAATACCTGACACCCACAACTTAAAGGACGAGAGATTTACAGTACCTTGGCTCAGGTTTTTAGTCTACAGTTGGCTAACTCCAACACAGAAAAGCATGTTGGAAGGGTCTGGTGGAAGAAAGCTGTTCATGTGATCGCCAGAAAACAGAGAGAGGGGAGGAGCCAGGGAGGTAGATATACCCTTTTAGCTCATACTTTTAGCTACCAGCCTGCCGCAGCCAGACATTACCTTCAAATAGTCTGTCATCCTGACCTACGTCACAACAATGTCTGCTCCTGGCCCTCCAAAAGAATCATGTGTACTATTTATGCACATTACGTTTAGTTCATCTCTAAGAGTCAACAAAGACTAGCACAAGTCCAATGGACTGCACAGGAGTATGAGATACAAAGCAAATTATTTGCCATGAGCCTCTGTAAAAATAAAAATAAAAGTTAAACACTGCCTATATACAATGGCACAGGATAAATATTCCCATTTGAAAAGGGATAAATAGGTGGATAGGATGGAAGGGGACCTAATCAAGACCGAAACCTGCAGGGCAAACAGTGAATTCTGTTTATTCATGTCTAGCATTCAAGGGAAGCTGTGGAGTTGAGATATGAATTCCAAAGTTCTTGGGTAAATGCACCACTATGACATTGCTGGTGGCAGCTCTCATGGTTTCCCTCTGGAGATGGTGTTGCTCACTGCCCGTCTCTTTCCCTGGATGTTTCACATTCCTGGCATTTCCATATTCCTACAGTCTTCACTGGATTTCCATTTTCTTTCTCACAACTTCACAAATTTCCCTTTTAGAGGTACATTTCCAGGCCTCCCAAGCCTCCAGCTAAAATATGAGTGGAAGCTTTACAGAACTCGTAGCTCTTGCATTTTACATGACTATAAAACCAACAACTACATGGATGATGCCAAGTTCTGCTGCCAGTTTGTGTAGTAGCCGAGCCCCCTTGAATCATGGCTGCAGTGATCTGTGAGTGCTTGAGTACTGTGAAAGAAAGCCTGAGTAATCAATTCTCCCAGTGTCCTTTTTTGAGCAAAGTGCCCTTGGGGTTTATTCTCAAAGCAAAATATTTTAGTTTTGCAACTTTGAGTTTGTGAAGGGTGGGGTATTGCTGATTCTCAGGATACCCTAAAATCGTCCTTCCTACTGTCCTAATGCAAACTCCTTGGCTTGTTTTTAATCTTTTCAGCAACAATATTCTTAAAGTCACTGACTTTGCAGTCACTTTCCTGCTGGGAAGACTGAAAAATTTTTAAATGAGTTTTTGCTCCAGGTTTTCTATAAACCTGGCTAAAAGCCACCAGCAGTACCCATACCACACTTTGAACTTTGGGCTGTCTTAAAATTTCCTCTGCCAGATTAATTAGTTTACAATCCCTAGTGTTAGTCTCTTGCAAAGTCTCAAAACATCAGTAGTAAAATATATGAACATTTTCTTCCAGAGAACAACATATGGTTGAGGCCATAGAGTCTATGCTGGAAGTCCAAAGTGTCTGCCCTGGAAAGCTGAAAAGTCAGTGCTGGAGATCCAACTCCAAAGGCAAATAATAAAGACCGGAAGTCCTCTGAAAAAGAAAGAAAAGATGTCTTTCCCCTTTCCCTTTATGTTCTATCCAGGCTACAAGGGCAGCCTGTTGGTTGATGTAACCTACATCTTAGGGGGGGCTTCCCTCATTAGCTACACATCAGTCATCCACCAGATACATCAATAGATTTACTAACTTGCAACATGGTACTTAAGTTAACACATCACAATTAATAATCACACCATATATTTCAGCTCTATCTTCCCCATTATTTAAATTTTAAATTATTATTACGGTGCATTTGTCACAATGAAGAAAGTATTGATAAACTGTGGTACATCAGTTCAAGAACTTCATTTATTCTAAGATTCTGGAAAAGATGGCCATGTTTTTGCTTGTGTGGGAAAAGATGGTCATGATCGTATTGGTTACCTGATGTAGCAATCACAAATAAAACCAAAATTTTGCCAAACATTTCAATTTCCAAATCAAATTGTGTGCAAACAAAGTGTTTGTCAACCAAGGCACCACTGTACATGATTATCACTAAGTCCAAGCCTTTTAAAAACATCTTTTGCTTTTGTGTAATATCCTTCTATGCTTGAGTTCCACATAACTTTTGTTCATTAAGTCATCCTAGGCAGACTAGGCACTGAGAATTTCTCAGACTTTCCATGGTCTTGATGACCATGGTCATCTTGGTGAGTACTAGAGAAGTATTTTGTAAAATGTTCCTCAATTAGAATTATTCTTATACTTCCCTTATGATTAAATTATCACAGTTTGTTGGGGGGACATAGAGGGAAAAATGTCATTTTCATCATATCCAGTCAATCACATGCACTTATTGTCAGCCTTCATGTTAACCTTCAATGCTGAAAAAAACATTGTTTGTTTTGTTTCCCTCTCCAATTTTCCATAATATTCAATAGAAGGAAGTCACCAAGAGTAACCCACACTTAAAGAATGGAGACTTACTGTTTAACTCCTGGGGGGATCTCATCAGCATAGATATTTTGAATTCTTTTACATTATAATGTCTTTTTTTCTTTTTTACTTAGCTATTTATTTATATGAGTATTGATCCATGAATATTTAATTAATGCTTTGGAATAAAATACTATTCTATTTTACTTAGCTAAAGTATTTTAACTTGTAGTGTTAGGAACTTTTTCAGTTATCTCTTGTAGCTCCTTAACATATCCTGCCTGTGTTCCTTTGATCACTTTCTTGTTTTCTCATGCAACATGAAATTCATTTTTAATATCTCCTGCCCCAGAACTAGTAACCCTTACTAAAATAATGCTTTGGAATAAAATACTATTCTATTTTACTTAGCTAAAGTATTTTAACTTGTAGTGTTAGGAACTTTTTCAGTTATCTCTTGTAGCTCCTTAACATATCCTGCCTGTGTTCCTTTGATCACTTTCTTGTTTTCTCATGCAACATGAAATTCATTTTTAATATCTCCTGCCCCAGAACTAGTAACCCTTACTAAAATACAAACCATTTTGTATTTCTAAATGAATGAGAATTCATTGTATTTATTCTCCTTGATAGTATGAACTATCAGTTTTGGAGTTTTCTTTCACATTAACAGGTATAAGTGATATTCTGTTGTTAATTTAATCTGTCATTTCCTAATATAAATACAGTACTGAGCATATTTCATACACATAGTGGCCATGTGTTCTTTGGTATAATATCTACCGATAACTTGTCTTCAGTTTTATCTACTCACGTAATTGTAATTATCTCATTGCTGGGTTTCAAGGGTTTTTGATGTTCTGCATATTGCTTTGTATCAGGTATATATTTTGAAAATATTGTCTGCCAGTCTGCTCATTGAGATTTTAGCTTCTTATATTTTGAATAGTGAAACTACCTAATTTTAATGAAACCCAGATTATCTTTTTTTAAAGGATTGTAATTTTAGTGTTATATCTGATTCTCATGCGACCCAAGGTCACACAAAATTTCTCCTAGAAACTTCATACATTTTTATTTTGGTTGCAATCTTTGACAGTTCTGAGTCAACTTTTGCAAAATGAGTAAGGCCTGTCATTTCTTCTGCATATGATTGACCAGATGTTTAAGTACCATTTGTTGAAAAGTTCTCTTTTCTGTATGGAAATATCTTTACTACATTATAAAAGATGACTCTGCTACATTGGAGAGCTTACCTCTTGTGGTTCATTATGTGTATTTTTCCACAAGCATCACACTGTCCTGATTACTGCTGCAATCTTGATTACTGTTGCAACTGTACTGATTGAAAATGGAATGTGTCTTCACCAAGTTTATTCCTTTTTAATATTTTGCTTGCCAGTTTAGTCCTTTGAGATTCCCTATAAGCTTTAAAATTGTCTCATTCTCCCCAAAGAGCTTCTTATTACTATTTTGATTGATTTTATACTGAGTCTACAGAAAAGTTGAGAAGAACTAACATCTTAATAATATAATGCCTGGTAATCTATGCACTTGGATGTATTCAGAAATTTTATTTCTTGCATCAGTACTTAGCAGTTATCCACCAACTGGCCCTACAAATATCTTATTAGATTTGTTTTAAAATACTTCATTGTGGTATTATTATGAGATATTTTAAAAATTTTGAGTACCAGATCTTAATGTTATAATTAACAATGTGAAATAGGAAGAAAAGGGCTAAAGGTGTAGGGCAAGTGGGAAAGATAGGGAAATTAAATGAGGGAAAAGAAAAAAATCTATGAGAAAATGAAAAACGGAAATAAAGGTTTTGTAAAAAGGGAAGGGAGGCGGGAGTGAAGGGAGGGCAGAGATAAGGGGAAAAAATGAGAATCAAGACCTGTCATGTAAAGGTACAAGATCCCAATGATGAATGTAATTGTGCTGTACACTTAAAACGTACCAATAAAGTCAATGAATAAAATAAAATTTTAAGTGCCAATTATTTATTACTGGTACATAAAAATAGTTGAGATTTATTCATCTTTACTGATAATTTGCTATATTAGCTATGAGTTCCAGGGTCTTTTGATTCTATGAGATTTTTACTCAGACAATTTTATTTATTCCTTTTCAAACATTTTATTTTATTTTATTCCTTTTATATATTTTTAGTTTTATTTACTGCCTTCCACTAACTATAGTTTAAAGCAATATAAAGAGTGGTAATGATAACAGAAGATATGCCAGCCTTTCTTTCACCCTAAGAAGATTTCATCCAATTTCTCACCATTTATTAGGATGCAAGTATAGATTTTTTTGTAAATCTGCTGTACATAAGTTTCAGTTCCAGGAAGTTAGACTCTGGGGGGCTTCCCTCATTAGCTACACATCAGTCATCCACCAGATACATCAATAGATTTACTAACTTGCAACATGGTACTTAAGTTAACACATCACAATTAATAATCACACCATATATTTCAGCTCTATCTTCCCCATTATTTAAATTTTAAATTATTATTACGGTGCATTTGTCACAATGAAGAAAGTATTGATAAACTGTGGTACATCAGTTCAAGAACTTCATTTATTCTAAGATTCTGGAAAAGATGGCCATGTTTTTGCTTGTGTGGGAAAAGATGGTCATGATCGTATTGGTTACCTGATGTAGCAATCACAAATAAAACCAAAATTTTGCCAAACATTTCAATTTCCAAATCAAATTGTGTGCAAACAAAGTGTTTGTCAACCAAGGCACCACTGTACATGATTATCACTAAGTCCAAGCCTTTTAAAAACATCTTTTGCTTTTGTGTAATATCCTTCTATGCTTGAGTTCCACATAACTTTTGTTCATTAAGTCATCCTAGGCAGACTAGGCACTGAGAATTTCTCAGACTTTCCATGGTCTTGATGACCATGGTCATCTTGGTGAGTACTAGAGAAGTATTTTGTAAAATGTTCCTCAATTAGAATTATTCTTATACTTCCCTTATGATTAAATTATCACAGTTTGTTGGGGGGACATAGAGGGAAAAATGTCATTTTCATCATATCCAGTCAATCACATGCACTTATTGTCAGCCTTCATGTTAACCTTCAATGCTGAAAAAAACATTGTTTGTTTTGTTTCCCTCTCCAATTTTCCATAATATTCAATAGAAGGAAGTCACCAAGAGTAACCCACACTTAAAGAATGGAGACTTACTGTTTAACTCCTGGGGGGATCTCATCAGCATAGATATTTTGAATACTTTTACATTATAATGTCTTTTTTTCTTTTTTACTTAACTATTTATTTATATGAGTATTGACCCATGAATATTTAATTAATACTTTGGAATGAAATACTATTCTATTTTACTTAGCTAAAGTATTTTAACTTGTAGTGTTAGGAACTTTTTCAGTTATCTCTTGTAGCTCCTTAACATATCCTGCCTGTGTTCCTTTGATCACTTTCTTGTTTTCTCATGCAACATGAAATTCATTTTTAATATCTCCTGCCCCAGAACTAGTAACCCTTACTAAAATACAAACCATTTTGTATTTCTAAGAATGAATGAGAATTTTCATTGTATTTATTCTCCTTGATAGTTTTGGAGTTTTCTTTCACATTAACAGGTATAAGTGATATTCTGTTGTTACTTTAATCTGTCATTTCCTAATATAAATACAGTACTGAGCATATTTCATACACATAGTGGCCATGTGTTCTTTGGTATAATATCTACCGATAACTTGTCTTCAGTTTTATCTACTCACGTAATTGTAATTATCTCA
Source organism: Fukomys damarensis (assembly GCF_012274545.1). Classification (NCBI taxonomy): domain Eukaryota; kingdom Metazoa; phylum Chordata; class Mammalia; order Rodentia; family Bathyergidae; genus Fukomys; species Fukomys damarensis. Next base: position 7,542,630 of record NW_022900918.1, read on the forward strand.
TTGCTGGGTTTCAAGGGTTTTTGATGTTCTGCATATTGCTTTGTATCAGGTATATATTTTGAAAATATTGTCTCCCAGTCTGCTCATTGAGATTTTAGCTTCTTATATTTTGAAGAGTGAAACTACCTAATTTTAATTAAATCCAGATTATCTTTTTTTAAAGGATTGTAATTTTAGTGTTATATCTGATTCTCATGCGACCCAAGGTCACACAAAATTTCTCCTAGAAACTTCATACATTTTTATTTTGGTTGCAATCTTTGACAGTTCTGAGTCAACTTTTGCAAAATGAGTAAGGCCTGTCATTTCTTCTGCATATGATTGACCAGATGCTTAAGTACCATTTGCTGAAAAGTTCTCTTTTCTGTATGGAAATATCTTTACTACATTATAAAAGATGACTCTGCTGCATTGGCGAGCTTACCTCTTGTGGTTCATTATGTGTATTTTTCCACAAGCATCACACTGTGCTGATTACTGCTGCAATCTTGATTACTGTTGCAACTGTATTGATTGAAAATGGAATGTGTCTTCACCAAGTTTATTCCTCTTTAATATTTTGCTTGCCAGTTTAGTCCTTTGAGATTCCCTATAAGCTTTAAAATTGTCTCATTCTCCCCAAAGAGCTTCTTATTACTATTTTGATTGATTTTATACTGAGTCTACAGAAAAGTTGAGAAGAACTAACATCTTAATAATATAATGCCTGGTAATCTATACACTTGGATGTATTCAGAAATTTTATTTCTTGCATCAGTACTTAGCAGTTATCCACCAACTGGCCCTACAAATATCTTATTAGATTTGTTTTAAAATACTTCATTGTGGTATTATTATAAGAGATATTTTAAAAATTTTGAGTACCAGATCTTAATGGTATAATTGACAATGTGAAATAAGAAGAAAAGGGCTAAAGGTGTAGGGCAAGTGGGAAGGATAGGGGAAATGAAATAAGGGAAAAGAAAAAATCTATGAGAAAATGAAAAACGGAAATAAAGGTTTTGTAAAAAGGGAAGGGAGGTGGGAGTGAAGGGAGGGCAGAGATAAGGGGACAAAATAAGAATCAAGACCTGTCATGTAAAGATACAAGATCCCAATGATGAATGTAACTGTGCTGTACACTTAAAATGTACCAATAAAGTCAATGAATCAAATAAAATTTTAAGTGCCAATTATTTATTACTGGTACATAAAAATAGTTGTGATTTATTCATCTTTACTGATAATTTGCTATATTAGCTATGAGTTCCAGGGTCTTTTGATTCTATGAGATTTTTACTCAGACAATTTTATTTATTCCTTTTCAAACATTTTATTTTATTTTATTCCTTTTATACATTTTTACTTATTTTTACTGTCTTCCACTAACTATAGTTTCCAGCAATATAAAGAGTGGTAATGATAACAGAAGATATGCCAGCCTTTCTTTCACCCTAAGAAGATTTCATCCAATTTCTCACCATTTATTAGGATGTAAGTATAGATTTTTTTGTAAATCTGCTATACAAAAGTTTCAGTTCCAGGAAGTTAGACTCTATTCTTGGTGTGCTGATGTATTTGTTTATTTCATTCCTTTCTTTCTTTCTTTCTTTCTTTCTTTCTTTCTTTCTTTCTTTCTTTCTTTCTTTCTTTCTTTCTTTCTTTCTTTCTTTATTTTGTATCAGGGATCAAACTCAGGACTCTGTGCTTGCCAGGCAGGCAGCAGAAATACTGAACTAAATCCTGGCCCCTGTTTGCTTATGTTTTAGCCATGATATAAATATGTGTTAGATTTTGCCAAATCTTCTCTGCATTAATTGACATAGTCACATGATGATCTTTAGCCTTTTGGTATGATGGTTTACAATGATTGATTTTGAATGAGTCTTGCAAACTTAAAATAAGTACCAGCTGATTTGGGATATAAATCTTTTCATACATTGTTGAATCAAGTTTATGAATTTTTCATCTATATTCTTTAAGAGATATTGGCCTATAAATTGTCTCTCTTGGCATATTGTTGCAGTAGTATGGTTTTAGTTTAAATTAACACTAGCTCTATAGAATGTATTAGGAAGTGGTACTTATGATTCTATTTTCAGGAACAGATTATAGAGAATTGATAACTTTTGCTACTTTAAATGTTTTGTATAATTAAAAAGTGAAATCATCTTTACCACAATGCTTTGTCTTTTAGAATGTTGATGATCATTCATTGAATTTCTTTCATAAATATGTCTATTCATTTGTCCTATTTATGTTGTGTGAATTTTGATCTTTTATGTCTCTAAAGGAATTAGTAAATTTCACCCAAGTTATTAACTTATTGGAAAAGAGTTTCATATTATTTTGATTTCATTTTATTCACTTGGTTCAGCAATGATTACTTTTAATATTTCAGGTAGATTTTTCTTCTCTTTTCTTGACTAAGTTCAGTAGAAGATTATCATTTTTTATTTCTTATGGAAAATTTGATTTTAATTTTCTCCTTCATTTTCCTATTTTCAGTTTCATTTGTTTACTGTGGCTTTTATGATTTTTGTCCTTTCTAGCTTAAGAATAAAGTGCTGTTTATAGTTGCCAAAGGTGGAATTTGAGGTTGTTGCAGATCACACTTTTTATAGTATGCATCTACTATGATTAATTCTTATCCAAGCACCACTTACTGAACATCTTGTTTGGGTCTCAGGTTTGCAAGTTATGATTAAAGTCACTATGAACATTTGCAGGTTTAATGTGGACATGATTTCAGCTTATCTGGACAAAGACTAAGAAGTGCAACTGTGTAATTACAAAGTAAGACATGGTAAGATCACGGTTAGTGTTTTAGAAATTACTAAAGTGTCTGGTAAGGTTTTGGTACACTTGTGTTCTCGCATTAGTAAAGAAATTGTTTTTGCTCCTCATCCTCACTAGCATTTGTTGTTTTGGACTTTATGCTCATTGTACAGTCATATCACATTTCTTATTTCCAGTTTGCATTCCCGATTGACATGAGATAGTTAAAACTTCAAATATGTATTCAAATGATTATTTGCCATCTGTATATAGTGAGGTGTTTATTCAGATTTCTGGTTATTTTTCGTGATATTTTTGTTTTCTTATTAAGTTTCAGTTTTCTGTATATTTTGAATAGCAATTATTTTTGAGGATTTTTCTCAGTCGGTAGCTTGTCTTTTCTTTTAATTGAATATCTTTCATAAAGTTGATGTAATTGTAATGAAGATTAACATAAATTATTTCATGAACCATTCGTTTTCATAACTAACCATTCATTACCATAACTAAGACCATCTAAATAGTCCTCTGTGTGATCTTTTGGGAAATTTGGAGTTTTTCATTTTATATCCAGGGCTATGACACATTACAAAGGTTTAGATGTAGAAAGTCTTCCAAAGTCTCACGTTCAGAGTGGAGCTTCGGGACAGTGATTGTACTGTATCTTGGATGCACCGTACTCATCAGTGAGTTAATCCGTTCAAATGTGTCCTCACATTTAGGTTAGGAGGTGAGGCCTGGCTGTACTGCCGAGTCACTGCAGGTGTGACCTGGGAGGGTATGTGCCTCTCCCTGCCTCTTCCTGCTCTCTGTTTCTAGGGCTCCATGAGGTGAGCAGCTTTCCCCTTCCACCATGCAGTTTCTGCCTTAGAACCAGCTGACCACGCAATTGATCCTCCAAAATTGTGAACTGAATTAAAGCTATTTTCCTTTCCATTATGAGTGCAGGGTACTTTGTCTCAGTGATGGCAAAGCTGATTAATAAAAACTTTTTAAGTTAATTTTTGTGGAATTTATTAAGTATTTTTTTTGTACCAGGGATTGAACTCGGGTCCTTGCACTTGCAAGGCAGGCCACCGAACTGCTGAGCTAAATCCCCAGCCCCTAGTACAAGTTTTCTTATGAAGACTCAGCTTACTTTTGATTTTTATGTGTTACTGCTGCAGGTTTAATAGTAGCTGTCCCCCAAAGGCCCATGCTGTAAAGGGTTTCTCTTCAGGAAGGCACTTTTGGGAGTGCTAGAGACTTTAGGAGATGGAGTCTTGAAGGAAATGGTCAAGTCATACTCCCTCTCGCTCTTTACTCTCTGTCCAGAAGATGAGCAGTTTTGCTTTGAAATATTCTCCCATCATGATGGGCTGTTTTGCCACAGTCCCAAAAACAACAGTGTCAGTTAGGATAACTTGAACTTCCACAAGTATGAGGCAAAATAAACTTTTGCTCTTTGTGAATTGATATTTTTGCGCTACATATTTTACTGATGGAAAACTGACTAATACAATCATGAAATGTTATTCTTATTCTTATCCATGTTTCATCATATTAAAAATGAAAACCAACATGTATATCCTTAACTATATGAAAACAGGTAAAAGGACAAACATACCCACATTTTCTAAGGGGTTCATAAGAATATTGACAATTTGAGCAATGATAAGTTCTCACCAGTCCCTCCTGAGCTGCATCCTATGAATTACAAGTATTGTTTTAAATTATCAAATGATCTATTGCTATATTATACGCTTTAAAGGAGATTTATTTTATATACATATA
>NW_022900918.1:7547171-7692815 GCF_012274545.1 Fukomys damarensis
AAAACATATATTTGGTGAAAACATATATATATATATGTTTTCTTCCTTCTGGGATCTTTCTCTTTGAAAATCCTTCTGGAGATGATCTTGTACTAGGAAACCTATTAGTTATTGTTAAACCCGAAGCCTCTACTACCATGGAAAAATTATAGCCTTTTTTCTGGAATACAAAAAGGATTACATTTATTTTTTCCTCAGGATATTGAAGATGCTCTCACTCTCTTTTCCAGTTATAGTAAGTTTTGACCTTCACATAGAAGGAAAAATAACCATCTCCTTCTCCCTTTCTTTTTAGAACAACATATTATGATGTTCCACAAGTTATGGTCATATGGGAAAATACAGAAGTCTCTGAAGTACCTGTGAATGCCAAGATTTTCAGTAACTCTGGTCAAGATTTGTGGGACATAAAGACGCAAAACAGAAATTGTTTTAGAAGTCTCCAGGATGAAAGGAGTTTAGTGCCAATTATAAACAAGAATGGGTCTCTGAAGGGCCGTTGGAAATTTCTTAAAGACATAGATTTCAATCAAATAGAAAAACGCAAGCAATTTCTCTTGGTAACAGTTGATAGACTTTCTATCATGTTTAAATGGTAGAATTAAAGAATGTTTCATTCTCACAACCACAAAGAAAATGTCTAGAAGTGCAAAGTGAAATTCTAAGAAGCCTGGATGTTAGTATTCTTTGATGCATCCTGCAGTACTGGAGAAATATTTTGAAATAAATATTTCTTGCTAAGTTGTAAAACTAGTAATAGCATTCTATAGGCTCACAATGCTATCTTCTTAAAGTATGAAACTGTTAGACAAATTTGAGAACAAAATATTTAGTATATAGCACAGGCACTCCGCAGAATAAATCCATTCATGTTGGTCATTAAAAGGGCAGATTATGGAAATATGTACCACATGCTTGCTCACATTTAAATACCACTCAAGGGATAGAGAAAATGAAAAATCAGCTTTACATATGAAAAATGCTTACTATATAAAATCTGTGCTCTTATTACCAGCATGTTCTCTTGAGATGGATAAATGTCATTACAAAAACTTTGTTTTCATTGCTTTGTACTCTTAAGGAAAATTATCTTTTTCTGAGACGTGATTTCTTCATTGCTACCATACCATCTGCACTGTTTTTCCTCACTTTTACAACTTTATACACATTCCTATTTAGTGTTTAGACATTTCTATTCTACAAGATATTTCAAACTAGAAACTTTTACCTTTAACAGAGACTATGACAGAATATTTAATGTGTGAACCTACTATTGAATTTTTTTAATAGTGACATTAGATGAGTAAATGACCTTTTCCACTCTACTTCTCAATAGAATAACTTAACAAGCCTACTAAATTAACATAGATAACAACAGTGTAGAAAAGTAAGGTGTTCACACATCTAACAAACACTGGAAATAAATACCTTTATGTGATATAAGCCAGTGTAAAAAATAATTAACAGGAGTCTAAATGTAGCACACAGAAGGTAAATGATCAATAATGCAAATGAAGTACTTCATTATCAAGACAGAAAATAGAAAATATGAGTGGTTTCTGTCAGGGGAAATGGAAAAAACTTATATTAGGAATAGGACCTAGAGATGGTGCTATTTGTTTCAGAATGGTATATTCAGTTCTGTCCATGACTCATATATAGCTTGACTATTTTTATAAGGAAATTCATGTAAGCTTGGTTATTAAAGACTTTCTAGTTTAAGTGATTGTGTGATCTTAGGCAAATCATTAACTTATATTCAGTCCTCATAACTTATAGTTTAGTTACTTAGCTGTTGTACACTATGTGCTATGCTACTGTTGTACTATTTATTTATTTTGTTTGTTGTTTGGTACAGGGCATCGCACTTGGGTCCTTGAGCTTGCGAGGCAAGCAGCGGAAGCACTGAGCTAAATCCCTGGCCCTCGTTGTACTATTTAACAAGATATAATTATAAATTTTATTTAGCATATTAAACAAGTAAAATAATATGACCATACTATAAAGAAACTGCACATTCTATTCCAGAGCACCACAATAAAGATAATATCATAATAAAGCAATTCAATGAACTTCTTTGGTTCCTATTGCAGTTATGTTAGAATGTAATGTAGCATATGAAATGTGCAGTAGCATTACATCTAAAAATAACAAATGAATGTACTGTAATTTAAAAGTACCTCTCTACAAAATGCTGATGATCGTCTGAGCCTTAAGAGAATCATGATCTTTTCATCGATGGAAGGTCATCCCTTAACGTTGACGATTGCTTACTGGTCAGGGTGATAAGTTTAGCAGGGTTGAGATAATTTCTTAAAATAGGAAAATAATGAAGTTGGTTTTATGGATTGACTCTTCCTTTCCTGAAAATTTTATCTGTAGTTCATGATGCTATTTGACAGCATTTTATGCACAGTAGAAATTCACTCAAAATTGAAGTCAATCTTCTCAAATCTATCACTGCTTCATCAGCTAATTTTATGTATGTTCTAAACTCTTTATTGTCATTTCTTCAGAGTTCTTAACATCTTCACCAGCTAGTTTATTCTATCTCAAAAAACACTTTCCTCAATCATCTATAAGAGGCAACCCCACATCCAGGCAAGTTTCATTATAAGAAATTCAGTCACATCATTAGGATCCATTTCAAATTCTAGCTCTCATGCTACTTTCACAGCATGTGCAACAAACACCTCCACTGATGTTTAAGCCCCCTCAATGTCATCCATGAATATTGGAATCGACCTTTCCAAATGACTAGTAATGCTGATATATTTACCTCCTCCCATGAATTACCAATGTTTTCAGTGATTATTAGAATGGTAAGTCCTTTCCAAAATGTTTCAGTGTGATTATCTGGACCCATCAGAGAAATCACTGTGTATGGCAATGACAGCCTTGTGAAAATACGCTCCTTTCCAATAAGACTAAAAGCTAAAAGTACTCTATGATCCACTGGCTGTGGAATAGATGTTATGTTAGCAGGCATGGAAACAAAATTATTCTAATCTTTGTCATAGCACTTGGGTGTCCCGGTGCATTGTCAATGAGCAATAAAACATTGAAAGAAATCTATTTTTCTCAGCAGTTGATCTCAGTAGTAGGCTTAAAATATTTAGTAAAATATTTTATAAACAGATATTTAATCATCCTGGCTTTGTTGTTGTATTTGCAGAGCACAGTAGAGTTAGTATAATTCTTAAGGGAATTTAGATTTTAAGTCAACATTGGCTTCAACTTTAAAGTCACTGAGCTGCGTTTGCCCCTAGACACCACAGCCAAGTCTTGCTTTAGAATTTTGAAGCCACATACTGACTTCTGCTTTCCAGCCATGAAAGCCCTACATCAAGGATGTTAGATAGATTTTTCTCTGGATGGTTTTCTACAGTTCTATAACAGCATTTGCTCTTTACATTTATCTTAAAGAGATGACATTTTCTTAGAACTCATGAACATTCAAACTTATTTCCTCAACTTTGTCATCTGTAACCTTTATAGTATTGTAGAGAACTAGTTTAGGACTTGGTTTAAGAAAATGTTATGCATGGTTTGATCAGCTATATAGATAATAAAATTTTCTCCATATCAGTAATAATACTGTTTTGCTTTCTTTTTATTCTTGTACTCACTTGTATACTTATACTTCAGTATAATTAAAATTTCAGGGTTTTTTCCTTTAAGGATTTATTTTGCAATTATTTCTTTACTCTTTGGTACAAGATGCCTGGCTTCTGAGCTTTCAAAATGCTTACTTTACTAAGTTTTGTTATTTCTAGATAGTGCATGAATGTCTCGCGCACGTGTGTGTGTGTGTGTGTGTGTGTGTGTGTGTGAGTGTCTGTGTGTGTGTTTTGCTGGGGACTGAACCTAGAATCTCAAAATACTAGACAAGTCCTCCACAATAGAGTTCAGTGTCCTCAGCCCCTATACACAGTTTACAATTTAAAGTAAAAGACATTGGGCTCTCCTTTCATTTGAATTCTTAAAAAACATTTAGGCTTATTAATTGGTCTAAATTATGTATTTTTGTAACTCAGAAAATAGGGAAGCCAGAACAGAAGTATAAAGAAATGGCTGAACTTTAAGAACAGTCATCACACACAGTCATCACACATCACACACACACACACACATACACACACACTTAGCAGTTGAATCAGCTGGCTTTTCTAGTTTTACTATGTGGTGGCCCCAAATAATTACAAAACTAGCATCAAAGATCAATGATCATAATACACAATGTTAGATATAATCATCGTGATAATGACTGAAACATTGCCACAATTATCAAATGTGACATGGGGACATAAATTAAGAGAAGGCTTTTGGAAAAATGGTACCACTGGGCTTGTCTGTTTGCCACAAACACATTACTTGTAAAATACACAGTATCTGCATAATATGGGAAAGCAAAGCTCAAGAAAAAGATATAACGCTTTTGTTTTCCGTCTGTTCTTATCCACTAGACATAATTTCTAACAAAAATGTTATAAATGTAAGATTGAGGGATTCAAGGTTAAGCTGCTTGTTTTTTATATTGGTTTTGTAAATTACTTTCTATAATAATCTGGTCATACTAGAAATTTTTTCTCTTCATTTTTAAATTACTAAAATGAAAACAATAAAATTTATAGCAGAGTTACAAAGATTATATCATTAACGAAAGCCTGAATACTTACTCGTGAATAATAGATACTATCTATTTTTTTTCTGCCTTGTGGATATGATTTTTATTTAAAATGTCTCAAAATAACTGAAACTTTCTTTATTATAGCTACCTCAATCTGTTTTCCATAGGCCAAAAGAAAAAGACCCACTGTCCTGAAAATTTTGAGTTTTCCTGAATAAAGTATTCGTTTTAAATTTCAGTAATTAATATGCATTCATTAATCTTCATAATTGATATAATATTTATAATGTTAGACTTGTGTGAATAATATCTGTAAAAGCAGATGTAATGATTTCAGTGATAAATCAAACCTTTCAACATTGACATAGAGATGATTGATTCATAAGCACCTTAAGTTGTTCACTATATCTAACATTTCATTTATCATTTAAAATGTTTTGTGTTTTTGACTTGTGTGACATGATAGAAAGAGAACGTGCTTCTTAAAGCATTTTCTCTTGTTTAATCATATAATTTAATAACTATCGAGGTTTAACCATTGATTTTATAATATGCAATTTCACATAAGGCAAAGTACTTTCATTCAAGTGTATCATTTAATTTTAAATTTGCTTTATATTTTCTGACAGCTTCTCAATATCAAAAGTGTTCCTGGAATTTACAAAACTAAATTTTTGTAGGGAGTTGAATTAGGGGTGATTCATTGATAGTCAATAATATTTTCCTCAAGTCAATAATCTTACCACACAGGAAAACTCAAATTGTATGAAGTAATGATAATTAAAGAAACAGATTAGAGAGATAATTATATATAAATCCCTAAGTGAAACTATTAATGTTCATAATAATATGCTACTTAATACTAGTCAAATTTAATAAGACTTTTCAGGTACATATGCACAGTTAGCTTCCTGTGCACCCGATTCGATTCCGAGGGAGCACTGTTACATCATAAATGTTTACAAGCAGACCTCAGTAAGTCTACTTGTACAAGCGCAGTGAGGCAGAACAGTTAGGCAAGTTAAGCAATGCAACTCTACTACTCACTGATGTGTAGCAAGGGACAATAGAAGTGCAGGAGTCTGATAAGACTGTGCCACGAAGCTCAGGGAAGCTGCACAGGGTAGACAGCATCATCGGTGCGTGCTTCCTATCACTCCTCCATCTGGGGGTTCATTATACCTCAAAGACAGCAGGCTTATGGGGCTGAAGTGTTTTAGAACATTATTTTCTGGAAAGGACAGAAACAGGGACTATATCATTCCAAACACTCTCCTTATTTTGGAATGTTGAATTCCCCTTACACTCTACAGTTATTGGGCCATGAATGTAACAGAGGCATCGATCATAAAATGTGAGTGAATTTAGCCAATGCCACAGATTCATATTTTAAGAGATAAGACCAACAATGGGCCACTTTATGTTTATGATTAGAGTTTAAATCATTTACAGATTTTTTGTATTCCTTATACTTTCTGACAGAAGTAAAAGTTAGGTTCTCAAAAGTCCATATTTTACAGTAGCCTCACTCTTCGCAGGTTTGGACTGTCAATCCTAAAGCATAAATTGAGGTTTATTTAGGGCGGCTCAGCTGCTTGTGAGTTCATTTTCAGTTTTGGTTCATTTTCACTTAGTTCCACTAAAGAATGAAGGCAAAATCCCTAAATGAATGTACAGCTTTGTTTTCTTCAGCTAGATATTTTCCAGGAAGAAAACTCTTTTGATTCCTATAATTGGACTATTATGTGTTTTATTCGCTATAAAAAAGAGAATATACTGGAAGGTAACTGGCATTGCTAAGTAATAGGATGTGAGAAAAATATATTTTTATGTGATTTGAGAGAGTTCAGTAAGTAGAATTCTAATTTTGACAGTACTCTGAAGAAGAGGGTCAATTCTATGACAGCAACTTAGTTATCTGTAAAGATTGAAGGATGGGGGAAGTTACATTTCAGGCTATACAGAATTTGTGGTCCACCGTATTAACTGCATTTTAGAGTTACTGATGTTTCTGTGATTTTGGTGATAACTTTATTTTATTTTTGTTTTGTTTGCTTTCTATTCTGACTGTAATCAGGCATGAATGCAAACTTTTCTGGGTCTTTTTTTCTTTTTTTTGCTCTCCTTTTGGTCACTTTACCACCTCTTTCACTCCTTAGGCGGACATCATAGCTTATGAATGCTGGCTTCATACAAAGGAAAATCTAATTGTCTGTGTTCAACCAGTTCCCGGGATGTCAATGGCCACTATCTTTCTGAATCTCTCCCACTCGCCTCCACTTTATTCCTTACTTCACATCCTATCCCAACTTTAGACGATGAAATTAGCCACCAGTACATTAGTCCACACCAGCTACATTTAACCATTAGCAAATATTCCTGGTCAAAACTTTGTTCAGGCAACACCAGCTACAGGTGGACTCTAATTAAATTTTGCCTTTACCTGTGGTTAACTATGCAATAGTTGTTGAAAATTCTGACACAGCAGTGGCTGTACAATAGCACTTATGGCTCTATGTAATACTGGCTGCTTGTGATATGCACTCATACAAGAAATAAATAACAGAAAAGGGATATTGGGTTTTATAGAACACTTTAAAGCCAGATGCAAGATTATAAACAGTTATAAAACATTTCTTACAATTGACCTGAGTCTTTCTGGGAAAGTAAAGTTTTGTTTGCTTGTTTATTGTTCCATTTTTTATCCTAATCATGGACTGATTCAACTTACACATAGTATGTATGAATACCAAGAGCTGATCAGTGGGCCATAATCCACTTTTTGTCAGCTAAAATTATTGTTTTAATAAATTTTAATGATAACATAAAGTGTTCATGGAGAAATTTTGATTATTTTGTTAAACTTGGTAAATGCATGAGGTATAATCATTTTAGAAAAAAATCAATACAACTGGAAGAAATGTGTTTCTTTTTTATTAAAACTGCCCTTATAGTTTATTTAGATGAAAATTTTATTTTTCCTTTTTTATTAGTGCATTTTATTATATGAAGCAATGGGTGCCATTGTGGCATTTTTATTTATGCATATAATATAACTTAATCTTATGGACCCACATATTATCTTCCTTTACCTTGCTCTCTCCCTGCCCCTGGATTAATTTCCTGTTCTCCACCAGTCTTCTTACTTCCCTCATATTGTATTTTTTCCTCTAAATTCCATATATGAAAGAAAACTTGTACTTCTTATTTCTATTATGATCTATTTCATTAATAGTACCATGTTCTCCCGTTCCATCCATTTTCCTGCAAATGTCATGATTTTATTCTTCTTTGTAGCTGCATACTACTCCACTGGATACATAAACTACATTTTCTTTATTTATCAGTTGATGTGCACATAGGCTGATTCCTTAGCTTGGCTCTTGTGCATTGTGGTGTGATAAACATGAGTAAACACTGATGTATTGTAAGCGTACTTTAATTATTTTGCTATATAACAAGAAATAGTATAGCTAGTCAAATAGTAACTCAAACTTGGGGTTTTTATTTTTTTAATGAAACTCCATATTGATTTCCATAGTGATTGTATTAATTTAAATTTCCACAAAGAATATATAGAATTTTCCTCTTTCCTTCATTACCACAATTTTCTGCATTTTACATTCTTGATTACATCCATTCTGACTGGAATCAGATTAAATTTTAATATAAGGTTTCGCATTTCCCCTATTGCTAAAAAAATATATATAATCATTGACCATTTGTAATTATTTTGAATAATGTTTCCAGTTCTTTAGCTGTTTATTTATTTAAGTTTTTTTTAGTGTTAAGTTTTTAACTTCTTTATATATTATGACTTTAAATCCTCTGTCATCAATGAAAATTTTAATAAGCTGTACATGATTTTATTCATTATACTTGTATATTAATTATATTTTAGGGTTACATTTGAAACTTAAAATTTTTAAATTTTATTTATTTATTTTTTTGGTCCCGGAGATTGAACTCGGGTCCTTCTGCTTGCGAGGCAGGTGACAGAACCACTGAGCTAAATCCCTGGGCCTGAAATTTTAAATTTTTGAATGTATCTATATAGGTAGTCTACCTTAACATACATATAAGCTTATAATAATAAATCTAAGATGCCAAATATTTATATAAAAAGTGCTAAATATATAAAGTTAACCATAGATTATATTTCTATAAAGTCACTACTTTATTTTACGTTCAGATCACTTATGATTTCTTCATCAAATATTTTGTTAGCACTCATTTTTAATGTCTTATGAAAAATTTGTTGGATATTTCTTATATTAGAAATGTTTTTCATAAATGTTATTTTAATTGACACTTAGTATCACATTATATTTCATTATATTTGTCTTTTGATCCTTGTCAGTCAGACTTTAATTGGCTTATGGCTTTATTTAATTTTATTTTTCCCAAATTCTGATCGATGGAATTAGTAAAATATGTTATGTCCATGGTAGTTAACTAACAAAAAGTCTGGCTTCATCATCATATTAAAAAGAAGAAATTATACTTATTGAAGACTTCTCCAAATTGTCATTTACTAGAAAACTGTTATAAATGTATATGCTTACTAATTTGGCATAAAAAGAATATCGGAGAAAGCAAAAGAAGATAACTTGTTCTGGTTTCATTTTTTGGTTTTCTGGATCAAAGGGCACTAAATCAAGAAATGAATTACATCCAGAATTATTTTAGGCATAGACTTAATTATAAGGTGGTTGCTCTGATTGGCTAACATCTTGAGGAGATGGTTTAAAAAAAGTGAGTTCCTTTTTGTGTAAAAGAAAAAAGCCAATGTTTGTTTGTTTGTTTGTTATTGCTATGGATCAAACCTTATGCCTCATGTATTTAATACAAATGTTCTACCAGTAACCTAGAGGCAAAGATCAGAGACCAAATAAATATATATGTTAACAACTATATGCATTTATGTGTGTATGCTATGTTCACATTTTCCTGAAACAACATGAGTTTTCCTGAATAATAACAGATCATTCATTACAGTAGTTAAGTGCAGGAGTTCACCACAACCCAATTCTTTACCCTTGTAGGGTTATAAAGGAGCCAATTGGTTTGACTATTCCTTTCCCCACAGGAGGATCTTTCCAAAACTATTAATCCGATCCTTTATCCAATAATGGAACAGCTGCCCTCTCCTGCTTTCTGACAATAATAGAGAAATCATTGTCCCTAGATCTTTACAGTATTTTAGGATATAAATAAGAGACTCCCAGGGCTTTGGATTTCACACCTCTTTCTTTGAAATGTAACCTCATTCTTCAGGGAAGACACTGTCTCATCATCTATTTGGGCTTCTCATTTAATCTACATTACAGTCCTTTTTCTGTAAAAATAATTGGGTAGAATCATGATTTTTTTTTCATTTTTACATTTAATGCTGCAACCTGTGTTTAGGATTATAGTGGAGATACAGGAAGCTAAACTCAGCCTGGGTGAACTCCAGTTAATCCTAGAAAATGTGAAATTTTATGTGATATCATCAAGTCATTAAAAATTGAGATGGTGAGGATGCTTTGTGTGAATCATAAAATAATTGAAGCTGATTACACACATATTCAAGATTTCCCTCATTCTTGTAAACTCTGAAATCTTTTTTATTATTTATTTTCCCCATTAAGTTTATTGGTACATGTAAAGCAAACAATACAGTCACATTTACACTGGGATCTTGTACCTTTACATGATGTCTTGGTTCTTATTTTTTCCACATACTTCAGCCCTCCCTTAACCCTCTTCACCCTTCCCTATTTACAAAGACTTCATTTCCATTTTTTTGGTTCAGATGGTATAACTGATAGTATGAAATAGGAAGAAATGGCTAAAGGGAAAGTGGGAAGAGGGGGAGGAAATAAGGGAAAAGAAAAAATGTGAAAATTCTGAATTCTTGTCTTTGTTGTATTCCAGGAAACTAGAGCTGAACAGAAGTTAAAGTGGTGCAAACAGGTTCTATTCAGGATCGTTGCAATAGCGGCAAAGATGTTGGTATGGAACAGGGCTTAATTATGAACACAACAAAATGGACATTTATAGGTAAAGATCAGAATCTGGAGATGAGTGTTCGGAAAGTTAATAAGAATGTAGAGTAGTAATTCCTTGCCACGGTGACCTTGGACCATTCTTGTTGAGGGCAGGCTAATATGATAGATGGGGAGAGAAGGCGATCATGAAGAATTTGACTAGATCTTTAGAGAGACCAGATATGGAGAGTTGGAGATTCTGGCTAAACTAACTCAACAGAGCCCTTGCTAAAATTGTTTTAATATTATACAGTATGCAATGACTTTTGAATATTCCAGAAGTGAAGCTATTGTTGTTAAAAATGATTGAGAGGTTCCTAAATAAAATTTGGCGAAGAAGAGCTTGTGGGCACGAGTGTAGATCACCTACCTCTAGTACTGCTCTAGAATAATCCATTATTTGAGCAGAGTGCATCAAAGTTATGTCAAAATATCTCACGGAGCTGAATAAACAAACACTTGACTCTGAGTCCCAAATTATGCTGTGTCCTTGTCTTAAGTTAAAATTTATAAAAAAGATAAAAAGATTGCATTTTTACAATTAATTTTAAAATGTCTGCTCCTTGCTTAGTTTCAAAACACTAGCCAAAAGGTTGTGTAGGAAGTAAAAAGTGACCTGGTCCTGTGGAGGGCCTCTGTGGTACAGCCTGTGCTTGACAGCTTCTCCCATAGGACACGTCCATTTCATTTTAGTTCAGAAATGTCCTGTTGTATCCTGGGGGAATATTTCCCAGGGAGGATCAGGCACGAAGAAGACAGCTTAAAATCCACTGCTAATCCATTAAGGTGGGTGGGAAGATGATGGGAATGCTTAATTTAAAGACAGGAGAAAAAAAAATCTTAATTTAGAAAAGATTTCTCTGAAGAATGAGGAAAAATGAACGATAAAATTGCAGTAAGCAATAACTTGAGTATAACAAAGACACAGCGATTTTTTAAAAATTTTACTAGTACGTATTTGTAGTGCCTCATGATTACACTCATTGTGGGGAGTTACGACGTATACATTACAGATCTCAATTCATTTTACTTTCCCTTCCTGTCCTCCTATCTAAGGTCCCCTTCCCATCTGCAAAAATTGGACCTCCTTGTTTCCTATTGTGTATATTTTTATGTTGCTCTTTAAATTACTTACACTTTGGCTTTCTCATAAAAGAAAAGCCATGTGATATTTAAGAGTATATTTCTGATTTATTTCACTTAACATTTTCTTCTCAAGATACATCCATTTTCTTACAAAAACAAGTATATTCTTCTTTGTGACACCATAGTACTCCATCATATGTACATAACACTTTCATTATCCATTTATCTATTGATGAACATGGAGCCCACTTCCAAGATTTATCTGTTATGACTTGTACTGCTATAAATTTAGGTGAGCATGTCACACTGTAATATGACATCTTTAATAACATCTGAGATAACACCTAGAAGAGAAATAGTTGGGTTGAATGGAATTTCAACTTTAAAATTTTGAGGAATCTCGATACTGATTTCCGCAGTGGTTGTACAGTACTAGTTTACATTCTCACCAATAATATAGAAGAGGTTTTTTTTCACCCATAGCCTAGCCAGTATTTGTGATTTCTTATTCTTGACAATAGCCATTCTTTCTGTAGTAAGATGGAATCTCAATATTATTTTAGTTTGAATTTCCTTAATGACTGCAGACGTTGAACATGTTTCATGTATTTTCTTATTCTGAGAAGTGTATATTTCAGTTGTGAAATTTTAGAGTGGGTCTTTTTTTATGGAGAAAATATTTTGAGTTCAGTATATATTCTGGATCTTTGCCCAGTGTCCAATGATTAATTGAAAAATTTCATTTCTCATTCTGTATATTGTCTCTGCCCTCTGTTAATTATTTCCTTTGCTATGCAGCATCTTTTTACTTTGATGTAATCTCATGTTTTGGTGTTTTATGTTATTTCTTGTGCTTATCTGTACCTATATTTTTTGGAGTCTTACATACTTTTTTCTTTAGATTATTTCTGTTTTAAGATTTAGGTCTTTGACCCACTTTGATTTTATTTTACTAAATTGTGAGAGAGATGCTTTCACATTAAATCTTCCACATTTTATATTTTCCTCAGCACAATTTTTGAAGAGGCTATGTTTCCACTATTATATGATTTGAAGCTCTCTGTCAAAGATCAGATGGCTGTCTGTGCCTGAGTTTGTTTGTACATCCTCTGTTTCATTCCCTTAGTCCACATCTTTTTTTTTTGCCAAAACCATGCTATTTTTATATCTGTAACTTTGAAATGTAATTTAAAATTCAGAATTGTGATGCCACTTGCTTTGTTCTTATGGTCATGGATTGCTTTTGTTATTTTGTGTCTGTTTGGTTTCCATATAAACTTTCAGACTGTTTTTTCTACAATTGTGAGGAATTCTGTTGATATTTTGATTAGGATTGCATTGTCTATGTATCAGCTTTGGTAATATGACTGTTTTAACTCTATACTATTTTTGCCTATCCAGGAGAAGATATTTTTCCATTTTCTGATATCTTCCTTTATTAGAGCACTATAGATTTCATTATAGAGTTTTTCCACTTCTTTGGTTAGGTTAATTCATAAGTATTTAATTTTTCTTGAAGCTATTGTGAATGATATTTCCTTATTCCTTTCTCAGTGGGTTCATTAATTGTGTAAGACACACTATTGATTTTCATATATCAATTTTTATATCCTGCTATATTCCAGAATTTGTTTATGAATTTGAGGAATCTTTTGAAGGAATTTTTGTGATCTTCTTGATAGAGGATCATGTCATGTTCAAATAAGGATAATTTTACTTCTCTTTCCTACATATATCCCTTTTCCTAAATGTAAGTGTTTTGTTCTGTAATCTCTCTACTTTCAATATTTAATACACACCTGTGTTAATACTTAGTGCATTTCTTTTTGAATTTTATAAAATAATACAAAGAAACTATAAAATGTGCTTGCAATGAAATCACATACAAATGTTCTTCAAAATCTCTTTAGTTTGTTCAAGTGAATTATAAAATTGAAATTACTGCATGCATAATACAAAAGGGTAAGGTAGTACTGCAGTATAGTACAATCAATGTGAAACCCCAATATGCCACATTTCTAGACATTTCTGTTGCACATGTATTTCAAATATATTTATAGATCATACTTACCAAAACTAATGTTGAGCCTTTGAATAAATGAATCATTTATTTGTTTAGCCTAACTGACCCTTTTTAAATAACTCAATTTTATCCAATTATAAATCATTTGTTCATGTTCATATAAATATTTGAAAACTAGTCTGAAGTAATTTATTACATAATTATGCAACAAAATAGATGATGTTACTCTTATTTCTGAAGTTTTGTGAACTCCATGCCCTTGTTGGTTCAGTGACAAGGATTCTCCAGAGATATTCAGTTATAGAAATGATTTGCCTTCTTTATGTATCTGCAGCAGAAAATAAAAAGAACTGGAAGCAAATTTTCAAAAATAAAGAAAGAATGAGCCAGAAGGAGAAAATCTCAGTGGCCACGAATCAGAAGGAAAAGAAGACCCAGAGGGTAAGATCAAAGATCGGCACCACTGGCTCCCTTAAGGCATTTGCCAATTACAGAGAAGAAACTGACAGGCCACGCTTTTTGGAGCTCTCAGTGATTGCCCAGCAGTGGAAAAATAACATTTGAAGTTTATTGTCCAAGAAGGAGTCAGCCTACTACAAGAAAAGTTTCATTTAATAATTCCAGAAGTCTATGTATGATAGGAGAAATCTGTAAGAGACTAGGCTTCCCAAAGAGGCAAGACAAGGTTCAAATCTGTGCACTTTCTCTTTTTTTCACTTTATGTTTTTATTTCATAATATATTCTTTTTCTTTTACTGAGTTTATTGGTGCATTTTAGGTATACAGTACAATTACACTCATTACTGGGATCTTGTACCTTTACATGACAGGTCTGGGTTCTCATTTTCTTCCCCTTGTCCATGCCCTCCCTCCACCCCTCCTCCTCCCTACTTCTGATTGGATAGTTCTACCTTTAACAGAAGTGTATTCAATGAGAAAAAGTAAGTCATCTTTGACAAAAGATAAAATCATCCCTGGCTTTAAAGTACCCTTATATTTATTCATGTACAATGCCAAGCATCGAATCAAAAGTAATCAAGCATATGAAAAGAAGGACTTTTAACACAAATGATGAGGCATAAACTGTGACAGAGAGATATTTAAATGAGATTTTCATTTAGATTAAGCATATATTTTAACAAAATTATGATGAATGTATGTGATTATATTACATGGGGCATGCAATTATTGTTCAAAATGTGGCTAGACTCCATGACACATTTCTCAGCAATGATTTTGTTGAGATAAATTGCCTGCCACACATGAGGAGAGGTTTATTTTAATCTCATGATGTTAGAGGACTTAGCCAATAGTGGGATGGCTCCAGTAAAGAACTGTAGTGAAGGGCGTGCTGGATCTAAGGTGGTTTTTTATGGCAGCCCAGAACCAGAGAACAGGAAAGAGTGCAAGCTAAAGCTATATCCTGCAGAGGCATGTGCCAAGGGACCCATCTCCAAGTCCACCCTCTGATAGCAAACTTGTATAAAGACCTCAGTGGATCAGTCTACTCACGAGTGTAGTACAGACCAGCATCCAAGAGTCTTTGGACTCCTGGAATCCAATTAAATTTACAATTTACTGCCACACATGGAAGGTGTGAAGAAAACGTGAGACAGGATTATAGAAAACACAAAATCCTGAAATTTCAAAATTTGACTATGCAAAAACTATATTTAAGAATATAATAGAATAATTTTTTCTCACTTGAAGAATATAAAGTAGATCAGAAGAAACCTACAGAAAAAGCATGATGAAAAAGGAAAGGACACATAAGAAAAAGACATATGAGTTACACACCAATCCATTAACAGTTGTCATATATGCATAATTAGAAAACAAGAAATATAAAGGACAAATAAGTTTGCACAAGTAATACATGAAAACATAAACGTTGAGAATTTTCTGAAAATAACAAAGATATTTAAATAAATCAACTCACAGATGTAGGAATCATTATCAATCATAAATCAGATAAATAAAGATGAACAAAATACACTAACCACCTCACCAAAACAAAAGTTAAAATTTTAAATTAGCTAGAAGTAGTCATATTACCTTCAAGGAGGCACAGAAAGCATATGGTAAAACTCAGAAAGATCTCAATCTAACCATATTAAATTTGAAGTAGAAGAAAAGTGATATATAAAATTATTTGCAAAAATAAAACTCGAATTCTAATAACAATTGCAGAGGTATTAGATATCAAAAATTTAAATATAAAACAATATATTTCTATACTGTAATATAATTGTGTATCTTCATAATTTGTACTAGGTAAATATTTCTGCAAAAAGTTATGAGCATTTACCATGATAAAAAGTTTTGATAAAATTTCCTGAAAGTAATGTTTATTTTTATTAACAGACATTCTCAAGAGGGTAAAAAGTAAAAGCAAGCCACAGAGAATAAGAAGATTTTTTTTTTTTGAGACAGGTTCTCACTATGTATTTGAGAATGACCTGGAACTCACTATGTAGCCCAGGCTAGTCTAGAACTCACAGTGATCCTCCTGCCTCAGCCTCCCAAGTGCTGGGATTACAGGAATGTGCCACCATGCCTGGCTCCAAAAGATATTTGTAATATATTAACAAAAATACGACTCCATCTAAAGGTATATTTTAAAAGATGATAAAATAATAAGGAAATGAAAAACAAAAACAAGTAATTCACAGAAGACTATCCAAGTGGCTAATAAATAACAAAAAAAGCTTACTAATCATAATAGAATACAGATTAAAACCTCAATAAAAATACCAAATGTATTCTTGAGAAAAGTGTAATTAAAATTTAACACATCAATAGTTGCAAAAATGTAAGGATTTGGAGTAACTAAAATTCCTGCACATTGCTGTGGAAGGTAAATAGAAAGAGTTTAAAAAATTGTCACTCCCTAATAAAACAATATATCCACAATTCACCCTGCATTTTTACTATTGCAAAAATTTAGTGAATATAAGCATCAAGCAACAATACAAGAATATCCACACAATATTGTTACAAGCTTCAAAATGGAATAATACAACTACTAAAGGTATTTGAATACGTTATAATAGAACGATGACATAAATGGATAAAATTTCAGAAAAATATTGAATGCATAAGTGCAAATACATAGGAAGATATATAATGCCATTTTTATAAAAGCTCCAAATTGTTCATTCTGCGAAATTATCTGGCAGTAGAACTCAGGCAGTGACTACCACTGAGAACAATGGGATCGCACGAGGAGACATCTGGAGTGCCATTGTGAGGCGGCTGGATTGCACGGATATGAAAGATCTCCTACATATTTCTATATTCATGACATATTCTTTTTTCCTCATTATGTTTTATAATTCAATATACTTATTACAATCACCCCAAGAACATTTTGAGGGAGTTAATTTATTATAACTGAAGCAGCATGTGATTCCCAGAAATATATTTTTACCAGAAATCTCTGAACTCTTTCTGTATTCTAATTCACTACAACTGTACTATAGCATGTGCTTTGAATATCAGATCTAGCTCCAAATAGCATGCAAAGAAGGCTGGTCAGAAATTCCCACCAAAAATGCTCTAAGTTGTAATGTGCTTCTACTTTGGACGATGAT
Organism: Fukomys damarensis; assembly: GCF_012274545.1. Taxonomy (NCBI): domain Eukaryota; kingdom Metazoa; phylum Chordata; class Mammalia; order Rodentia; family Bathyergidae; genus Fukomys; species Fukomys damarensis. The sequence continues at coordinate 7,564,536 of NW_022900918.1, forward strand.
ATTCAACAAATCAAGAATAAGAAAATTATTTAAGGAGATAAGGTGTAAATTCTCAGGTGTTCATGTTAATCCATTCTTCATGCATAGGCAGATATGTGTCACAATATTTTCCTTGATGAAAAGAGTATTCTTTTGTAACTATAGTTATCATATTGTAAATACATCTCTGGAGACAAATGAGTAGAAAATTACCAATTGCTCTGATTTCCACAATCTATATTTTGTTGTAAGAGATATGGTGTTTTTTTGGCAACAATAACATGCATTTTATGTTTTTGTAGTAAAATTATAGATTTTATTTTATCTTCTCTGGAAAGAAATAGTTATATTTGTAATATTGGCTCTGAAATGCTTTCAAATTCATTTTAACTGCTTACAATACTGTTTGCCAAACCATGGTACAGATAACTGTAAGCTATTAACAAAATGAAAAAAGGCACTACTAAATAATACTGAAGAGGAACAAAATACAAGGAGTTAAAGATGGAGTTAATGTTTGCAATAACAGAATAATATTGAATGTTCCTCTTTCATGACTTCCAGTTTGAAGGCAGGCCATATGGTCCATCACGCTATGTAGAAAAGTGTTCAATTTAATAAAAATAGAATACAGTATTTCTATCCTATGAAATACCTGGCATGGTTTGCACACCTGTAATCCCAGCACTAGGGAGGAACTGAGGCAGGGAGATCACCTCAAGTTCAAGGGTGACATAGTGAGGTCAAGACCACTCTGAACTACATAATGAGACTATCAAAAACAAAAATAAAAAAATACAAAAACACTAGACAGAATTCAATTCAACTACAATGACTAAAAATTGGATGGCTATGGGTTTTGGAAATGATAGAACCATGCAAAGCGTGATTCAGATTCCTGAACCACGTACGTTTGGTCTGACTGAGTTTATGTACGTACAAATGAGTCAAACAGAAGTGATATCGTATGAAATGTATGTTAGTATTTTTGTTCTCATTGGTGTGATTGCCTACTCAAACAAGAAAAAATAAAAGAAGACACAAAGGAAGGAAGAGAATGAGGGAAGGAGGGATGAAGGAAGACAGGAAGGAAGGAAAATAGGAAGCAAGTTAGAAAAGAAGGAAGGAGGAAAAATGGAGGGAAAAGGGAAAGATAGAAATGAAAGGAAAAAAAAGAAAAAGAAAGGATGAATGAAGGGCAATTTTTTCATAGAAACAGAAAATTTCAGAGACTCCAAAGATAATCTCATAATGTCCAGGGTATAATACATACTAGTCAAAGAGGAAAATACAGCATTTTCAAGAAAAAAATATACCCAGTGGAATCTATAATCTAGTGTTAAAATTATTATATTAGTAGCAATTATCAGTATTCCCAGTAAAAATAAATAAATGGAATGATAAGAAATTACAAAAAATTACAAACCTAAAGAAAGTGGAGATTGAAAAAATTGCCCAACAAATTCTCTAATTTTTTTATTGGGTACTGGAGATTGAGCTTAGGTCCTTGCTCTTGCAAGACAGGCAGCAAAACCACTGAGTTAAATCCCCAGCCCAAAACTCTCTAATTTTTGAAATGAAAACATTTGAGGAAAGGCTAAGGAATGCAATACAGGTGACAGGATGACAGGAAAAGAATCATAAATATGTAAATAACAAGAAAATATGAAAAAATATAAACTGAGCCTCAGAAACTTATGGAAGCCAAGAAATATGCTCATGTAGGAAGATTTACACACACACACACACACACACACACACACACGATGTGCACAGAAAGAGAACTGCATAAGACCTACAAAGATGGAGAGTTGAGCGCTGAAAAATTTATAGAATTTTTTTTCTATATGGTTGAGATTTTTGCAGTGTGTTGAAAACATGAATTCACATGCACCTCATGAAACCTTGAGTGACTACAAAGAAAGATGCATAAGCAAATCATGATCAAAATGCTATAGATGAAAAATTAAGAGAATATGACAATGAACAAATGCAAGCCCAGTGATATGAAGAGGAAAAACTGAGTCCCACTGACAAAAGGGGAAGAACTGAGAAGTGGGAACAATAATTTTAAGTGCTGAAAGGAAAATCAAAACCTAAAACCTGTGACTCAGAAGTTTTAGTACGGCCAAAAACATTCTTAACAGTGGATATGAAACAACATTTTCAAATTAAACAAGAATTTACTGCTAACATATTTTCACAAGGAGGGTGGTACTGTAGGTATTTTCCAAGAATAAAATGAAGAGGAAATTATAAATACCAGGAGTGATTTAGACTTGATGGCAAACAATTTTAAAGATATATTCATTGATGTAATTTTTGAAGTTAGTAAGATTTTATTGGGTAATGATTCATTCAACTGCTATTTATTTAGTACTTAACCTATTGAATTTATGACTGTGCATGTATCTGTATCACTCATCTGTAATCTTATCTGAAAAAATAGGCTATTTCAATTTTTCTACATATTATTCAGTGTTTTGTATAAATACTACCACATAGGTTGTATTTAATGCTTGTTTGTTAAAACACATATTTTACTTTCTAAAAATGTGTTTAATTCTATTTTGTCATCAAATAATCATGCCTAGGTTGTATTATTTCCCACATTTTATAGATGAATATGTCAAAATTCAAAATAACTTGCTCAAGTTACTACATATGAAGTGCATATATGCTTAAATCTGGATTTGTCTGCTTAGTCTTTCCCTCTATTTCTTATGTAAAAGTAAGGAAATACATTGAAAATATTTCTAGATCTAAAAAGATAATATTTAAACTACCATTGCATGTACCAACAGACTAGATATTTATTAAATATTTTAAAATGAAACATTCAATAGTTAATGACTATATATTATATATGTGTGTGTGTATGTATATGTGTGTACTGAAGTAACTAGAAATGTTCTTATAGCAGTAAAATATTTTAAATAATTTTGGCCACTTTAGTTTTATTGTTTCTCCAAAAGATGCAAATGACTCTCATCATTTTGTACACTACAGCTTTTCTTATGTTTTTCATTAAATATTGAGATTAACTCTAAATTCAATTAAGCTGATTTTTATAACACTTTAATTTAAAAATTACTTAAAATGCACTATTAATAGGTAAAGAAACATCCTCTTCATATCTAGCAAATTTTAAGAATAAATCTTTTAAAGAGCTTCTTTGTTTTTTTATTGAGTTTATTGGTACAATCTAGGTATACAATACAGTTACATTCATTACTGGGATCCTGTACTTTTACATGACAGGTCTTAGTTCTCATTTTTTACCCTTGCCCCTGCCCTCCCTTCATCACCTCCTCCCCTCCCCATTTACAAACACTTTATTTCCATTTTTTCATTTTCTCATATTTTGTTTCTTTTCCCTTATTCCCTCTCCCCTACCCTTCCCACTTTGCCTAGACCTTTAGCCCTTTTCTTCCTATTTCACACTATTAATTATCCCATTAGGATCTTGTGTACTATTATAGTTTTTCACACCAGAGAAACTATTCAGTATTTACACATATGTTATTTATTTATTTCACTTAAGAGTATATCCTCAATATGTATCCATTTTCCTATGAATGACTCTAATTTCTTATTCTTTATGGCTGAGTAGTATTCCATTTTATAGTAAAACCACATCTTCTTTATCCAGTCTCCAACTGATGGCAAGTGGGCTGTTTCCAAGTTTTAGCTATTACAGACTGTGCCTCGATAAACATGGGTGTGCATATATCACTCTGGTATGATTCTTTTAATTCTTTTGGAAAGATACCCAGCAGAGGGATGGCTAGGTCAAATGGAATCACTAGTCCCAGTTTAAAGAGCTTCTTTGTATGGCAGTGTTATACTCAGGGTTTACAAGGGAATAAATTTAAGACAGGACACATAATTTATAATATTATTTTATAATATTCACCCAAAAACTCAAATGCAAGGACATTCAGGAGATTTGTCCACACATGAGAGACCTGGAGAATCCAGCTGAGGGCCTGCATCCTATGACCATTCCCACACAAGGCCAGGGAAAGACCTAGATCCCAAGACGATGTCCTCCATGGGACCAGATAGAGGTCTATAGACCACAGCGATGTTGTAGGCAAGTCTGTGTTGAGAATCTTCACTAGGAAGGCCCAAAGGGCAGTTGTGGAAGCTAAAAAGACTGCTCTGACAGGGTGAAGGATTTGTGCAACAAGGCTGAGAGAAATATAATGGAAATGCTCTGATGAGAAAAGCAGCCTTTCCAGGAGACAGTGAGGACCTATGTTCCTCCTACGATGAGAGAACAGCAAAGTGTGCATCAGGAAAACCAATTGCTTCTACAAGAAAATCAATAGAAAATTATTATGCACATCTTTTTTCTCTTTTTTATGTTGTTGGCAACAATCCTCTGGTGGATCTTCAGTGCTGAAAACCACACTTACTCTGCTAGGGACCCCTGAAACATTACTGGAAAGCTCTGCAGTAGGCTCCATTCTCCTGATCAGTGCATCATGCAGGTCTGTGGAGAGGGGGCCTAAAAGAAGACAGAACTAAGAGAGATGAAAAGTGGGGAACCAGGACAACCAATACTGGTGCAACCAACAAAGGCACTGAACCAGTCGGAGCTACTGATTTTTCTTTTTACTTTTTGTGGTATGGGGGAACAAACTCAAGACCTTGTAATTGCCAGGCCTCCGAACTCAATCCCAGCACCAAGCCCCTGATTTTTATTGATAATTGATTGGAGTAAAGGGGAGCTGTGTGCAAGGGCCGGGACTATGTGTGAGGGTGTGCAATTATGCAGTTTTTATGGAAATTAGTGTAAGGAAGGCTCATAAAGGACAAGACAAAGTATTCTTGAATTGGGAACAGAATTGACAGAACATATGATTGTAATTAGAACATTGTTCTTCTAGTAAGAAGGTTTTAATTGTGGGAACAGAATTTGGGTGTGAATTACTCTGACCTTGGCATGTAGGCTTTGGCTGGACTCAATTCTTTAAACAAGCCAATTGTGTGCTTAACTCTTTACAGTCAGCACTGCTTACAGCCTGATTTGGGTATAATCAATACTGCTGTCCCCTGAGTGACTCAGTTCAGCTGGGTTTTCCAAAATTGATCCTTAGTTAATCCACCACAGTTAGTATTCTACATAAATTAGTTTATGTTCAGGTTGCATTTACTTCATTTGAAGGACCGGAGTTGTATCTATCCTTTCACTGCAAAATCAGGCTTTAAGAATCTGGAAAATAAGAATACTAAAAGAATTTGATAAGCAGATTTCTTCGTGTGGAATATGAGTTACAAGATTTTTTATCATCCATTAACATTCTGTTGCAAGATGAAAAATCACTTGTGAGTTATATAGGAAATACAGAATTCTCTAACTCAGATGGTAAGGATAACAAGGGGGGAGGAAAGAAAGGGAATAGATATATGAAATTAAAAATGAGTGGAAGGAAAACAATGGAAACAGTTTAGTAAATGAGGAGGGAAAGGATTGAATGGAAGCAAGGGGAAGGGAAAAAACAAGAATTAAGATATATTACATACAGGTGCAAGTTCCCTAGGATGACTTTCAACATGCATGTCACAAATACACCAGTGAAAATCATTTTTAAAAGAAAAAGTACTTACTGTTAGCTACCCAAAGGTCATGTTTGTCATGTGACTTCATATTTTTAAATACCTTGTTGCATCAAGCAGAATACTGAACCCATTCAATAGAATGGTTGTTGTCACACATGAAGCAAAACTGTACGGTTGCCAAATTAACTCAATACCACATATTTTAGTAAAAGGAATCATAGTATTTTATATATAATAATATGTGATTGTTAGGTGATAAATATTTTGTTTAATCCTATTTAACCCAAATTAAATGTCAACATGTCTTTACCTCCAGTGACTAGATCTGCTCATCAAAGAAACATCAATGTGCTGTTTGTAGCCTCAAGAGATGAATGACTTTGGTATGTTTCTAGGTTGTTTTATGTATCAAAATACAAATTAGATAGATAATAATGTATTAATGAGCCCAAATGCAAAAGATTAATTTTATTTGTCCATTCTCTACACTTTCTTTATAAAACACTTGCAAGATGCTTATTTTAAAGTGGCATTTTAGTAAAAAAAAAAAAGACACATACACAATCATGATACATGAATTTTGAAATTTTGTATCATTTTCTTGGTTCATGGATAAAAAACTACTCCAATGATTACATTTTTTTCACCTAGATACCATTACACATAATAGATTGAAAAAAATAAACTGATTCATCTTTATTTTGAGTCCCCAAAAGGTATATAGTTATTATTCTTTCAAAATTCAAAGAGTAGAGTACTGGTGAATGGGTCTGTAGGTGTGTTTTGTGTCTGTCTGTATGAATGTACAGTAATAATAGATACATATCAATTGGGATATTATATATCACTATTTCAGAAAAAATTGCCAGCATGTATCTACTATAAATAACCACATTCAAAATAAACTATAAGGTAGTGCCAAAAACGTAATTGTATGTGAGATAATATTACGCATGCTCTTTTACTAATAAACAAACTAGTCTGTGACATGTATACAATCACTTTATTGTATGTATTTTACAAAGAAAATATGCTTCTTTTATATAATGAACAGAAAATATTTTGAGAGAGTTATAGGAATGTATCTGGCAGTTAAAAATGAGAACTCTTTTTTTCATATTTCATATCAGTTTATTTTGGCAGCTGTCATAAAAGAATCAAAGGTTTAATCAGAGATGTGTGGGCTGCATACACATCAAATCCAAAGTTTCTGCTCCCCAGTGGATTTTGTGTCATTTCAATCAGAAAAATGCCCCCAGACAAATGCAATAATACACTGGGGACATCATTTTCAGTTTTTTTTCCTATCAGAATAAGCCGGGAAAAAAATCCAAAAAATGAGAAAAAGAAACAATAATAAAAGGGGTAGTACTAAATCATCAACTTAGTGCATAGCTTAGCATTTAGCTGAAAAGAATTTTCTTAGAAATAGACATAATTTTTCAAATTGTCAATTATCTCATTAGGATCTTATGTACTAATATAGTTTTTCACACCAGAGAAACTATTTGGTATTTACACGTGTGACTTATTTATTTCACTTAGGAGTGTAACCTCAATATGTATCCATTTTCCTATGAATGAACCTAATTTTGTAATTGGTTAATATTATATGAAAGTTAATAATAATTTTTCTTTGATATTGTTATAATCACCCAAGAACAGGGAACAGTAGAAAAAATTTGTGAAAGACTGAAATACAGCAAAGGTTAGTTGGGGTCTTCAATTAAAAACTTTGCATCCTTTTTAGTTTTCTGATTCTAGACTTTGTGCAGTTCATTAAATTTGAGCTGTTTTATAGAAAACTGATGCTACAGAAATAAAAATTGAATCCAGCAAAAAAAAATAGACATAATAAATCAGTGGTATTACTTTTAATATTAGAATATTTTTCATGGACTCTATCATATATTTCAAGATAGATGGAAGAGTATATTTTCAATGTTATAATTACAAAGAACAACCGATGTTTGGTTTGATAAATGCACTAGTCTGATTTTATTACTATATAATGCATATATTTATAGGAAAACATTGTGCTGTACCCCTTTAATATACACAATTGTTATATCAATTAAAAATTAAATTAAGGCAAATCCTGGTGAACAGCTGTGTGCACCAGAGCATGGCTGGGGCAAATCACAGCCAGGGTCCAGCACCAAGCCCACTGGCTTGGGAACACTGGTTAAAGCCAAGAGATCACTTGGAAAAGAGCTACAGAGGCACTCAAGCAATAGCCACAGACTCACCCAATACCATCGGTAAGTGTGCAGAGAGCCTAGCCAGAAGCCTGTGGAGACAGCAGGGACTGGGGTACGCAGCCTTGAGCCAAAGGCCTTCCCAGATGACAGCTACATATGAGCCCTAGTGAGAGGCAGGCCTAGATACCATCCGAGTGTGTACACTGCCCAGCCAGAAGCCCACCTTGGAAAAAGGTCAGCTCAATGATCCAGAAGGCCACCATTCTGTTTGTTTGTTTGTTTTATTTTGTTTATTCATTGAGTTTATTGGGACTTTTTAGGTATACAGTACAGGTACATATATCATCGGGATTTTTACCTTTGTATAACAGATCTTGGTTCTTATTTTTCCCCGTACCTCTTCCCTCCCTTCACCCCCGACCCTGGCCTATTTACAAATATTTTGTTTCAATTTTTTTCTTTTTCTTGTTTTTCTTTTCCCTTCTTTCCTTCCCTCTACCCTTCCCAATTCTCCTATTACTTTAGTCCTTTCCTTCCTATTTCACATTATCAATTAAACAATTTGAACCTTATTTAAAATTTAGTATTTCATACCATACAAACTATTCAGTATTTGCACGTGTGTGTCCTATTTCAATTAAGGGTATGGTCTCAATATGCATCCATTTTCCTATAAATGACTCTAGTTGTTCATTCTTTACAGCTAAATATTATTCCATTTTATAAAAAAAAAATTACATCTTCTTTATCCAGGCTCCAGTGACAGGCAATTAGGCTGTTTCCAAATTATAGCTGTTACAACCCATGCCACTATAAACATGGGTGTGCATATATCACTGTGGTATGATTATTTTAATTCTTTTGGAAAGATAGCCAGCAGAGGATTAGCTGGGTCAATTGGAACCTCGAATCTTAGTTATTTGAGGTATCTCCATATTGACTTTCATTGACTTTCACAGTGGCTGCATCAATCTGCACTGCCACCAATACTGGAGAAGGGTTCCTTTCTCCCCAAAGCCCCACCAACAATTGTTACTGGTTGATTTCTTGATAGCAGCCATTCTTTCTAGAGTGAGGTGGAATCTCAGTGTTGTTTTCATCTGCATCTCTCAAATGACCAATGATTTTGAACATTTTTTTATATATTTATTTGCTGCTTTTACTTCTTTGTGTGAGAAATGTCTGTTCATTTCAGATGCCAATTTTTGATTCAGGTATTTAAATTTGGGGTACCTGATTCTTTTGAATTCTTTATGTATTCCAAATAGTAGTCTTTTTTTCCAAGAAGCAGCTAGTAAAATTTGCTTTCCACATTGTAGGTTGTCTCTTAGCTCTGTCGGTGGATTTTCTTGCAGTGAAGAAGCGTTTTAATAAGATGAGATCACAGTTGTTAATTTTTGTGCTAGTACCCATGCTATTGAGGATTTGCTCTTGGTCTTTGCCTATGCCAATGTCTTCAGGAGTTCTACCTAACTTATCTTCCAGCAAGTTTAGTGTTTCTGTTTTAATATTTACATCTTTAATACACTTTGAAAAATGAGGGTCTAGTTTTAATCTTTGGCAGGTTGAAATTGAGTTTTTCCAACACCTCTACTTTGAAAATTATAGCACCCTGAAAAAAATGAGATTAAAGGTGAAATTAGAAAATAGAAAGACATCCCTTACTCCTGGGTAGGAAGAATCAACACTGTGAAAATGGCCATACTTCCAAAACTGCTATATAGATTCAGTGCAGTCTCAATTGAAATTCCAGCACCATACTTCATGGGCCTTGAGAAAACAATCCAAACATTTGTTTGGAATAAGAAAAGACCTAGAATGGCAAAGCAATTCTAAGCAATAAAGACAAGGTAGGGAGTACCCAAATCCCCAAGTTGAAACTATACTACAAAGCTACTGTGAAAAACAATCAGCATGGTACTGGCAAAGAAACAGACCTTAGGATCTTTGGAAAAGATTAGAAGATTCAGGAACAACTCCTGACACCCTCAGCCACCTCATCTTCTACAGAGAATTCAAACACCCTCACTGGAGGAATGATAGCTTCTTTAATAAATGGTGCTGGCCAAACTGGATTTCAATCTCCCATCTAAGTACGAACCAGGCCCGACCCTGCTTAGCTTCCAAGATCACATGAGATAGGGCATGTTCAGGGTGGTATGGCCATAGACAAATTCATTTGGAACCATAAGAGACCTAGAATAGCAAAAACCATCCTAAGCAACAGACACATGGCAATGGGTATAACAATTCCCAATTTGAAACTATTCTACAAAACCACTGTGATAAAAATGGCATGGTACTGGCAAAGAAACAGACCTGATGATCAGCGGAACAGGTTGGAAGACACAAAAACAACTCCAGATGCACTCAGCTACCTCATCTTTGACAAAGGAGCTGACAGTCCCCCCTGGAGGAAAGATAGCCTCTTTAATAAATGGTGTTGGAAAAACTGGATCTCAACCTGCAAAAGATTAAAACTAGACCCTTATCTGTCACAAGGCACTAAATTAAAATCCAAGTGGATTAAAGATCTAAATATTAAAAGACAAGACTTGTCATGTAGAGGTACAAGATCCCAACAATGAATGTAACTGTACTGTATCCCTAAATGTACCAATAAACTCAATAAAAAAAAAAAAAAAAAAAAAAAAAAAAAAAGAAACACTAAACCTTCTGGAAGATAAGTTAGGCAGAATTCTGCAAGACATTGGCATAAGAAAAAGACTTCATGAAAAAATCCTCAGTAGCACAGAAACTAGCATAAAGAATCAACAACTGGGATCTCATCTTATTAAAAAGCTTCTGCACTGCAAAAGAAACCATCAACAGAACTGAGACAACCTACAATGTGGGAAAAACTTTTTACCAGCTGCTCCTCAGACAAAGGACTATTATCTAGAATATATGAAGAACTTAAAACAACCACCCTCCCAAATAAAAGACCCAATTCTAAAATTGGCATCTGAAATGAACAGACATTTCTAAGACACAGAAATAAAAGCAGCAAGTAAATATATGAAAAAATTCTCCACATCACTGCTCAATCGAGAGATGCAGATGAAAACAACACTGAGATTCCACCTCACCCCACAAAGAATGGCTGCTATCAAGAAATCACACAATAACAAATGTTAGCAGGGTTGTGGGGAGAAAGGAACCCTTCTCCATTATTGGTGGGAGTGCAGACTGGTGCAACCACTATAGAAGTCAATATGGAGATACCTCAAAGAACTAGGATTAGAGATTCCATTTGACCCAGCCATCCCTCTGTTGGGTATCTTTCAAAAAGAATTAAAATAATCCAGTTTCCAACGGATGGGCAAATAGGCTGTTTCCAAGATTTAGCTATTACAAACTATGCCGCTATAAACATGGGTGCACATACTTCTCTGTGATATGATTCTTTTAGTTCTCTTGGAAGGATACCCAGCAGAGGGATGGCTGGGTCAAATGGAACCTCCAGTCCAAGCTCTTTGAGGTATCTCCATATTGATTTCCATAGTGGTTGCACTAGTCTGCACTCCCACCAACAATGGAGAAGGGTTCCTTTCTCCCCACAACCCTGCCAACATTTGTTATTGTGTGATTTATTGATAGCAGCCATTCTTTGTGGGGTGAGGTGGAATCTTAGTGTTATTTTCATCTGCATCTCTCGAATGACCAGTGATGTGGAACACTTTTTCAAATATTTTCTTGCTGCTTTGACTTCTTTGTCTGAGAAATGTCTGTTCATTTCGGATGCCCATTTTTGAATCGGGTCTTTATATTTGGGGGGCACTGATTTTTTTGAGTTCTTTGTATATCCTTGATAATAGTCCTTTGTCTGAGGAACAGCTGGTAAAAAATTTTTCCCACATTGTAGATTGTCTCTTAGTTCTGCTGATGGTTTCTTTTGAAGTACAGAAGCTTTTTAGTAAGATGAGATCCCAGTTGTTGATTCTATCTGCTAGTTCCCGTGCTACTGAGGATTTGTTCACTGGATAAAGAAGTCGTGGTTTTTCTATAAAATGGAATATTACTCAGCCATAAAGAAAGAGAAAATAGATTCATTCATAGGAAAATGGATATATATTGAAGATATACTCCTAAGTGAAATAAATAAGTCACACATGTGTAAATACCGAATAGTTTCTCTGGTGTGAATAATCTGCAACAATGTATAAGATTCTAATAAGATTACTGACATTTAGAAATGGGAAGAAAGGAGCTAAAGGTATAGGGAAGGTGGGATGGGTAGGGAAAGAGTAAAAAGGGAAAAGAAAAGAATGTGAGAGAATGAAAAGATGAAAATAAAGTATTTGTAGATGGGGAGGGGAGGGGGGGTGAAGGGAGGGTAGGGGTAAGGGGAAAAAATAAGAATCAAGACTTGTCATGTAGAGGTACAAGATCCCAGTAATGAATGTAACTGTACTATCTACCTAGAATGTACCAATAAATTCAATTTAAAATTAAAAAAAAACCTGGATTTCAACTTGCCAAAGATGAAAACTAAACCTATATCTTTCACCGTACACTAAAGTAAAGTCAAAATGGATCAAAGATATAAATATTAAAACAGAAATACTGAACTGTATCGAAGAGAGGTTAGGTAGAAATCTTAAAGACATTGGTATAGGAAAAGATTTTATGGACAAAACCTCAGCTGCCTGTGAACCAGCACAAACAATCAATAAGTGAGTTCTCTTCTTATTAAAAAGTTTCTACATGGCAAAAGAAACCACCAACAGTGTGAAGAGACAATCCCACTATGTGGAAAATATTTTTCACCAATGTTCTTCAGACAAAGGTCTACTATCTAGAATATATAAAGAACTTTTAAAAAATCAGACCTCCCAAATTTAAAGACCAGTCCAAAAATGGACATCTGAAATGTATAGACATTTTTTCAGACAAAGAAATGGGAATTGGAAATAAACATATGAAAAAATGTTCAACATTACTGAGCATCCAAGAAATGCAAATGAAAAGAAAGTTGAAATTCTACCCCACCCCAGAAAGAATGGCTGCTATCATGAAATCAACAGCTAACAAATACTGGTGGGCCTGTGGGGAAAGAGGAACATTGCTCTACTGCCGGTGGGCGTGTACACTGGTGCAACCACTGTGGAATTCAATATGGAGATACCTCAAAGAACTAGGACTGGAAGTCCCATTTGGCCCAGCTACTAATCTGTTAAATATCTTCCCCAAAGAATTAAAAGAATGCTACCACAGCAATATATGTGAACCCATGTGCATGGCAGCACCATTTGTAATAGCTAAAACTTTGAAGCAGACCAATTTCCCATAAAATGGAGACTGGATAAAGAATAATTAATAGCCATAAATTAGAATTCACACTTTTCCCACTTATGATCTGATCACATAAATCATAAGATTACTTATCAGTAAGTATTTATTGAAAAAGTTACTGGTTGTTGAAATAAACTATACTTTATTTTTTTTTGGTCTTCTAGCTTTTAAAAAATTCTTGAATAAAAAAGAAAAATCCTTTTCAAAAAAGAAAGATCCTTTTTGAGTTTAATGTAAACTTGTAAGATATTTTTGCCATTTTTCTTTAAGTGTGTGCTTTACAAAGATGTTTATTGGCCCAACAAATAGGAAAATGATATATCAAAAGGATGTTATCTCTTTAAATTTGAAATGATATATGATATATTTTTGTTGAAATAAACTCCATATATACTTCAGCATTTAATTTATTGTTACTAGAAAAATTGCAAATCCTTTTGCTAAGGAAATATTAAATTGCATTTCAAGAGTGATAATTTTTAAAGTAGAGTATGCTATACTTGCTTTTCTTTAATATATATAAACAGTTGAGTATTTTATTTAATAAAAGCATGCTTTCCAAGTGTATCCTGTATGATTTCTCAATTTGGGATCCAGAAAGTAAAATTAAGAAAAAATAGTTCCTGAAAATTTTAAGAAAAATTCCCTATTATGATGAAATTGGATTTAAATTGATTATTTAATATTATTTCAGTGCAATTCACCAAGCATTGATTGAATTATTCTTTGGTCATCAGGCAATCTAAATGATTCTATACTCAAACAATAAATTTGCTTTTCTACAACAGCACTGTATATGGTTTTGTAATTTAGAATTTACATTTTTCAAATAAGATGGCTATTTATATTACAGCTTCTTTACTAAATGAGCACATCCCCAGTTTATAATATTGCATTGATGGCTAATGATTCTGATAGATCTTTAGGACAAATAAATTAAACTTTGTTGATTTAGACAATTATTAGTATTCTCAAATATTGAATGATTAAATGAATATATCCTTTATTTTGATGGGTAGGCATTCCTAATACTTTTGAAGCTTTTATTTTGTAAGACATATTCTTTGCATATAATTCTAATAGTTCTATTATATAATATAGTCACCCAGAAATATGTCATGTTGGCATGCTATTGAGTAGGATTTCTATAATTTATTTATTAATTTACATAAAGATTTGATAATGATTTCTTTTTGCAATACTTGGTTTGAACTCAGGGGTGATCTATCATTGAGCTAAAATCTCTAGTCTTTTAAAAAAATTTTTGAAATAGACTTTTTTTAAGTTGCCCAGGCTGTCCTGGAAATTGTGATCCTTCTTCTTAGCCCCCCAAATAGTTGGGATTACAGGCATGCCTGCCATTAGGAATGATTTGATAATGGTTCATTCAAAGCCCATCCATTAAGAAGTGTATTTTCATTTTTTATGCTTTCATATATTTATTACATATAAAGATGATCATAATGTAAAAATAAATTCATATTTATTTTCTTTCATGTGGTCTTCATTATTGTGTTTATGTTGGTTTTAATAAAATATTTTATATTCTTAGAAAAAAATAAAGAAAAAAGCTCTTTGAAAATAAAAAAAAATTGACAGGACATATTTTTATTATATGATTTATATGAAAGTATCTTGTGTTATTTCAACTGATTTAGATATATAAGGCTAGTAAACTAGAAATAAATTACTATAGAAGCACATGTAATCATATATAATTTATGCCTAATACTGTGTGCTAGGCTAAAAAATGACAACTTACAACTGGAAGATGTGTATGTTTAATTTTACAAACTTTTTATACCTTATATGATGAAAGGGACACTGTAGATGAGGTCATGTTAAAATCTTGAATAGGAAGATTGCCCTAGCTGCTCTAGGAAGTCACAAGCATCCTCTTTTTTAAACCTCATTTTATTTTTTATTAGTACATGTTTGCAATCCATGAAGTTTACAGTCATCATGGGAAGTGTGTATATGCATATAATTCAGATTGATTCTTTATATTTTTAATTCTCTTCCCTTTCCTTCCTGGCTACCTTCCTCCTCTTTAAATTCTCAGAGTGATTACTTGTTCTTATTGATATTATTAATCTTATCTCATGTTTGTTACATGGAATGCTTGCATCTTTTGAGCTTATTGGGTTCCCATGCTTGGCATAGTTTATTTGATTTTAATCCAGTAGTACCTCTTTATAGAGAAAGCCATTATGAGAGCAGAAACACAGAAAGTTTTGAAGGTGCTGTGCCACTGCCTTTGATGATGCAGAAAAAGATCACAAACCAAAGAATGCAAAGCATGCAGCTTTAGAAGCTGGAAAAGGCAAGGGAATAAATGCATCTCTTTCCTCTCAGGAGAGTCTTTGGTTTCAGACCAATGAAATCTTATTAAGACTTCTACCTCCAGAACCGTAAGACATTAGGTTGAATCACTAAGTTTGTAGTAATTTGCTACAATGGCAGCAGGAAATTAATACTACTTTGCATAAAATCAAATACATAATTTTGTTTTTGCAAAAATGTAGTATAACCTAATCCAAGCTAAACAGTGTTCCCCAAATGTTACTTTTTATAATGTACTTTACTCATTTTATTTTATAGTTTTGCCCTTTAGTATAAAGTACTGAAGTGATGTATTTTTCATGTTTAGGTACAGATGCAGATTTACAATGTCAGATTGTAATAAAATTTACTAATTTGACAATGAGTTCATGAAGAAGAAAAACATGAACAGTTGTGAGAGAAAAATGTTTTAAAAATCCAGTATTCAAATTTATTTTAAAAATAAATTTTCACAGAATTATTTCCAATATTTGTCTTCATACCTGACATACACACAGTACAAAGTAAAGTTAGATGTGAACCAAAATAATACATAGAAAATAAATATGTGAGAAATGTACTTAGACATTGGAAGAAGTTAAAATCAAATCAAATGATTGCCTTTCCTTGAATAATTTAAGAACAACAGTAAGCATCCCTACTTTAACTGAACAGGAATTCTTTTTCACACATTATTTGTTTTTCTTTTGGTGAGACTACTGCCAGGAGTGTTATCTATGACAGGTCTATATCCAGAGCTAGTAGTATAGATTTACACTAACCTGTCAATTTGAAACACTGCAGTTCTATTTCCATGGTCATCACCCTTTAAAACTCAATGAGTTTCCACTTTTATTAGTTTCACTTCTTTCTTGGGTCATATGAATCTATTGAACTCTGGACAGTTGTTGACTATATATGAAGAAAGTGCTGCAATTTTTGCACTATAAATATTTGACATTATTATAAATTCTGCATATTTATTAGAGGAAAATAATTTCCAATTGATAGAATACATGAAGATTTTATTTTAGTATATTTTAATATGTATCTGTATTTATATGTACATATATGTATTTTCCTTCCTTTATCAACATTTTGGATATATCTGTATATTCATTTTTTATTTTATGGAAATAAAGCAATACCATTTTAGGTTCATATATCTTCAAAATATACTGTCATTCTTTGTGTTTTTCAATAATTTTTTACTAAATTACAGTTTATTAATCTTTACTGTTTTATTATTTTCTTAACAATTTTTAAATCTATGAGTAAATTATCAAGGATTTTTGCACATTATATGATTTGTGTTAATATTTTATTCTGTTTATTTGATTGATTTTTAGGAAAAATACTTGGAGCACATAATGAAAAATGTTTTTCTCTGAGAAACACCTTCCACAATTAAGATTAAATGCCCTCAATGATTTAAGTTGTTTAATTATTCCATTCTCATTTGATGTTAAGTAAGAAATGATTTGCAGGAGCCCTTGATGAAGTAAAGTTTTAAATTTTGATTTTTTTAAATTTCAAAACATCAATAATATAAAGTGTGTATTGGGTGTGAATATATGTGTGATAAAACAATATCTTCAGATTAAGTAAAATTTGGGCCAAAATTGTCTGTCTAAATATTACTTGTTGGTAACATCTAATAGTAGATTCTGATAGCAGATGAGACTAAGCAATGCTCATTGATAATTCCTGGTGTTGTGCTGCATATTGTTAAGAATAAAGACATAAAGCCTGCCTTTAAATCTCAACTGTTCCATGCATTAGGCTGTATGAGTTTTTGCCTATCCCTGAACCTCTGAGAATTTCAGCTTCTACAGCTATAAAATGGGCATACTGTCAAAATTTAGCACAAGACTTTGTTATAAAAAATAATTATTATATGAAACACATGTAGAACAATGACTAATAGAAAGATCTATATAAATGTTAGTTTTGTGAAAGGGCAGTCAGCAATATAACTTGAATAATGACATTTGTTCGCATGTATCATTTGAATGTACAAGCTAAATACTAAATGTTTATGCTATTATATGCTTTAGATAGACCTCAAAGCAAAATCAACATCAAATAGTCCTTAATACTTCTCTAAAGCAACTTTTAACTTATTTGAAAATATTTTAAAATGTCTCCTTTGGAAAAGAGTTGTTTCTTTTCAGCTAGGATTATACTTCTAGTATCAAAACTAAAAAAAATTTAGAAGTATTTCAATATGAATTATGTTTGAAGACTAAGTATTTTAAGTGATAGCATCAATATATTATGATATTATTTTAAATATATTTTATCATCTACACAGCACGCAGTTTTCAGAAAACTGAAAAGAATTATCATAAGTTAAATTCAATATAAATTTTCAATACATATTGCTTCTGTTCAAAATGAAGGGTTGCATCATAGTTTCATTCTTAAATTTTCAAAAGTTCATATTTCTTAGCTTATAACTTTGATTTTAAAAATCTTAAATTTGCTTAAGTCTAATGTCTTACAAATTCTTATTAGGATTTTGCTTATTTTTTTATTTTTTTATTTCTTTGAACCAGGAATTGAACTCAGGAACTCGTAATTGCCAGGCAGGCAGGGCACCTCTGAACTACAACCCCAGTCCCATTACAAACTCTTCAGAATAGAATGACAGCTGATGCTAGATTTGCACTCCATAAATACACATTGTTTTGTTATTGTTCTTATTTTTGATGCTGTTCTTGTTAAATATACCTTAATAAACCTAGGGAAACTACACAAAACAAGACTAAGAAAAGCAATCTAAGATGTTCAACATTAGATCAACTGTAAATGAATTATGTCATAATAGTCTCTAAGTTTTAAAAATCATCTCTATCCATACATTACAGCAGATTTTTTTAAAGCTTTGAGTTATTTTTCACTCCATACTTGTTCTTACACTTCACTTTCAATCCATCAGTAAGACCCATGGGTTTTGAGATGTGTCCAGCAGCAGTAAAAATTGCTCTAGATATCTGCCGCTCTGAGTCTCAAGCCTGAGCTGTGTCTGTTTTGATAGGGCTTTCCTCATGATGGGTACCTGAAGAGTAGGCACCAAATCAACTTGCTTCTCATCCCACAGCCCTGAAGTGATATAATGTCTCTCCACCGTGAATAAAAGTATAGGGGTTAAGCAGTGCAGTCGGGATTGAAATGAGCCAGCAAGTTGGTGCTTTGATGTTGCTCACTCTCCTCTGGCTAGGAGGATGAAGAAAAGTTATCTCAACAATGAGCCAGCAGTCTCCTTTCCCCAGCTGAGGGGCCATAGATCTATAACTAATGAGTAACTATATGCGGAATAATTTAAATCCAAGAGTCAGTGATCAAATTGAGTCATAAGAGGACACTGGCAGAAGCCATCAGAGATTCTGGAGGAGAGGCAGTGTCGTCATTGAGACAACAGGTTAAAGAAGAACCTCCCTGATCATTAATATCACATAGATTCTCCTTCCCTCCTGCTTACTCAGTATTCACCTGTGGAGGAGGGTTAAGCTGATTTGTCTGTGTTTAATATGAGAAAACACACACATACTCAATGAAGATGATTTGGAAATCAGGGGATTTTGCTGGTGTCACAGCAAAGACCTGCCATTGTGAAAATATGTAGTTCATAAATATATGCATTCATTTTGTGTACTTTAAGTGTTTATAAAGTATTAAAGGAGGTTATTTCTTTCAGGGATTGCTTCGTATGGAGAGGTAATTTGTGTCCCTCCCTCATGATCTAGCAAAATCAATTTAGAATCCTAAAAGATGAAAGTTGTTAAGCCTATTAAGAAATTTAAGGCAGCAGGAGTAATAAGCAATGGACTAGTCCCTAAATGATCATGAAACCTGATTCATTGACTATCATGGAAACCTGATAAAGCCAGAGATTTATACTGGAATATCATGAATTCAGTTTGAGCGCAGGTAGCCCTAGTTGTTTGAACAATGTACCACATTTATGCACAAGGCATACACTGATGACACACAATGTGCCATTCTAGATGTTTGCAAAGGATTTTTTTTTTCTATTTTACTAGCATTTGGGTACCAAGACCTATTCACACTCATTTAACAATGACAATCTTGATTATCTGCAATGTTCTACAAAAATACTTGCCAGCCTTACCCCACTATTAAAGTTTTAAAATGTAGCACAAAAATGAAATTACCTCTCTGTATGAATGAGATTACCTCTCTGTATGAAACCAATCCCTGAATGAAACAACCTCCTTTAATACTTTATAAATACTTAAAAATGAGTTCCAGTTGGTTAATTCAGAGGACTCGGTCTCAGTTTTCACTACAACACAATCACATCTCCAACAACAACAAAAAAAATCTGGTATATACTGATAAGATTCAAGGTCCTGCTAATCAAGTATAATATTTGAAAGGGTGGAGAGGGCAAGTCACAAATCCATTGTGTCATTAGTCTCCATTACTAAAAAGGAGGCTTAACATCCTATACAATATTTAGTGTTAAAGGTTCTATGTGCCTTATTAGGGAACCTAAATAAGTCCTTTGTATTGCTGACTTGAAAGCAACCTTTATCTTGCATGCCTGAATGAAAAGGACACATTGGAAGCTGACTTGCCAGTTATATGTAGCTTGGTTTCAACTTTGGTGCCCCATAATTCTAGGGCAAACTTTGATGTACATTGCTGATTGAAACCTCTGGTAGACATAGGCAATGTTTTCACAGAGGCATTCCATAGGTTTTTGTACATATTCCTTCCTTGACACAGCTTCCAGAAAACAAAGAAGCTCTTTATAAAGCTTGCTACTGGTATCTCATTGAAACTGTGCATCTAATCATGAAGATCTTCTGATTTTCTGGCGTGAAGTTACTTTCTTGAGATGGGTCCACTCTAAATGAAAAGAAAAAAGGGTAGGAGAACCCCCTCCACAAAATAACTCACTTGTCAAATCAAAATTCATGAGTACAGTGTAAGGCTCAAATCTAGCACCATCTCAATTATATAAACTGGGTGCCTAAGTCACTTTTTCGCCACTGGAATGAAACTCTCAGCATTCACAACATAAAAGAAGAGAGGTTTACTTTGCCTCCCAGTTTCAGTCCATAGTAGGTTGGATCCAAACAGAAACAGGATGACTGTGGGCCATAACAGAGGAAAATTTGCTCTCATCATAAAAGTCAGGAAGTAGAGAGAAAATGGAGGAGCCAGGAAGGGAGATATGTGTACCTTTCCAGGTCACACTCCCAGTGAACTGCCTTCTCTGATTAGGCCCCACCTCCCAAGGGCAGATTCAGCCATACATTCACAGATGGACCAACCCAATAATAAGCACAGTGCCCCCATGATACAATCACTTTGCGAAAGTCCTTCTTTGAATGCACAAGGCATTGGGGTAATATTTTTTATCTAAACCATAACATTTTCCCTCTGAGCCCCCCAAATTTCATGTACATCTCTTTATGTAAAATGAATGCAGTCCATCTCTAAGTATTGGCAGTCTTAACAGTTCTAACACTGCTTAAAAGTCCAAACCCAAAGAATCCTTTCAGACTCAAGGAAAATTTTTACCTACGAGCCCTTGTAAAAATAAAAAAGAGAAGATTCCAATGTGGCCTATTAGAGATGGATATGCAAGAAGGAAGCTCAGGGAGAACCATTAGATCCTGTTTTTATTCTGAAATGGAAGAGGCAAACACAACCAGATAGGAAAACTACATGAGGGTAAAATCCTCTGAAATGAACTAAATACCAGGGTGGTTGAGAAAAAAAAAGGTGGAGTCACCACAGGTCTGCAGCTCCTGAAGCTCTCCATACCTTATTTATTTAGCAAACACATTGCCTTGGTAGTAGTTCTAACTTCCTGAGTTAAGAAAACAGTGCTGCAGAGACCATCTTCCTGGAATAACGTCCCTATGTACTCCCTCTTACTTTAATGAGGAAACCTAGCATGGGAGATAACTGTAATTAGGGCCCCAGGGAAACACAGACTGAGACTGGTGAAACATAGGACAATGAAAGAGAAACAGCGATACTAAAACAATCAATCCCTCCCCATCACCATCCTCTCAAACACCAGGGAGCTCTGCATTTCTGCAGCACCCTATCAAATACCCGCAATTTGATATCAGGAAGGAAAGGCCCCCATCCTAAGCAGGGTGTAGCTGTACACCATGAGCTATAGCTCATGCAGCACTTGCTAGCAAGGAATCAAGGACTATACCGGGAGACAGAGGAGAAAAATGAGCCTACAGTGCCAGACCAGAGAAGGTGCCCTGCTCTTCTCTCAAACACTGGGAACAATTGAGAGAGTATGATGCCTGGCCTGTGACCCATTATCCATTACTAAGAAAGAAAGCTCCCTTCCCCCACCAGAGGGCGCTGAGCACTTGGAGCAATAGTTTAGAGCCACAGGAATCATAGAAATTGCTAGTGGGGAGTCACAGGCTGCAACCTGAAAGACAACGGAGAACAAGAGATTCAGCAAAACCAAGGCTTGTAGTACATGGTTGTGGGGGACCAGCTCCCACTAGTTGAACAGTACCTGAAGGAGAGAGTGAGGATTGAAAAGGAGACACTCTATGGTTGTGGGGGACCAGCTCCCACTAGTTGAACAGTACCTGAAGGAGAGAGTGAGGATTGAAAAGGAAAGACACTCTAGGCAGAGTGGAGACAAAAGACTGTCTGCTTTATTTGAGGCAAACCTGGTTATTTATACCTGCGCTATCAGCAAAATCTACAGAATAAACATCTGCAGAAAGACATCACAAGAGAATGATTTACAATCCTAAGGTAAACATTACAAGGCATTCACATGCACTCTGGGCCAGAATGCTCTCTCTCTCTCTCTCTCTCTCTCTCTCTCTCTGGTCACCATGGTTTTTGTTCACATCAAGTAAATTAATTCCTTGTTCTTAACCACTTTTAGTTTTCCACATACTATTCTTAGGTGAGAGTTTCAGTTTTCCCACACATGGTGTCAAGTGTCATATGCTAACAACTGAGTCTGTTTCTCTCTCTTCCTGCTGTGGGATTATGCGTGCTCACTGGCCAACAGCAACGTTATGGCGATCTCACCTGCAGAGGAGGAAGAGAAAAAGGAGAGGGAATTACTCACTTAAAATGAGATTAGGGTGATGCATAAATTGTGGTAAGCAGGGCAAAATTTTGTATAAAATATCACCTGAATAAGAAGTACAAGCAAAAATATCACCTGAATAGACGTAGAAGCAACAAATCTGCTTAACAACAACGCATTGTCAAATTTCCATTAAATCCTCAAAAGGAGGCAAAAGCAAATGTCATGGGATAGATTCCTTGTTAAAGTTGTACCCCCCAAAGCATGATTTCACTGAGTCAATATATTGTTGTGATTTAGCCAGTCATAGTGAAAGTCATCCCACACAATTACCCTCTTCTCTTTTCTCTCTCACACCAACCACAAAGGTTTTCGAAGGTAAGTGCAGGTATTTTGTACTTTCCTCGTTATTTTATATTATATTACAGAATTATAATCATTTTATATGAATATTTTTGAGTCATGGAAGGAAGCATTTGAGTTTTTATCATTTCATATGAGGTAATTCAATTTGAAATACAAGTACTTTAGATTACAAGCACGTTCCCAACATGAACTGTGCTCACAAAGCAAGTTTTGACTGTAGTATCATTCCTGGGCATGTCAGGGTAACCATTACCAAAATTGTGCTTAGAGGAGGCAAACAAAGCTACCTACAAACAAAACAACAATTTCCAACTATCCCACAGGTTCCCTCGATCTCTAAATATATTGCACTCTCTTTGTGTCCTCCCTCCCATCGACACAAAAGATATCTCAAATCCCCTTTTGCACTAGCATGTTTAATTGAACTATAAAAATTTATAATAGTCAGGAATCCTATCTACATTTTTCTTACCGATGTTTCTCATACCTCCCTCTATTCTAACCCACTGATCTATTTCTTTCACTCCTTCTTTTTCCCCAACTCTATGCAATCCAGACTGACTGCTAATAGCTGTATTGTACATTCTGTAAGGGACAGTGACAAAAGAGTGAAACTGTTAAAACAAGTATTTTATAAAATAAAATGGAGTATGGAGTACTACTTACTCAGCCATAAAGAATGAAAGTTTTAAATAAATTAGACAGTTTTAGCTAAATGGATACACATTGAGGTCATACTCTTAAATGAAATAGATAGGACACACATGTGTAAATACCAAATAGTTTCTCTGTTATGAGAAACTGAAAGTGTAGGTAAAATAGATAAAATGAAATAAGAAGAAAAGGGATAAAGCAAAAGTGAGAGGGGTAGGGAAGACCAAAGATGGAAAAGGAATAAATATGAGAAAAATTGAAACAAAGTCTTTGTAAATAGGGAGGGGTGAAGAGGTTGAATGGAGGGCAGGGAAATGGAGAAAAAAATAAGAACCAGGATACATCATGTAAAGATGCAAATTTCCATGATGAATGTCATCATATTGTATAGCTAAAATGTACCAATAAACAATATAAAAAACACACAATCCCTAACTTTATAGAAGGACAGACAAGAGATACACCGAAAAAATCATACACTGAGACCATCACATATTCAGGCACTTTCACACAATAATTGTAGAGTAACATCAAGTGCACTTTTGAAACACAATTCAGCTATTCATTATGCTACACACTGCATTTCTTGAATTTTTCATTAAGAATAGTATAAAAATAGTTGAAACTTTTATTGATTTTTCATTGCCTTTTGACTCTGAAGGTAGAAACAGGTTTCAACTTAATCTATACTAATTTAGTATGAAATGCTTGCTAATAAATCTATCTCTGTCTGAATTTTGATAAAACCTTGAGATTCAGGGACAATAGGACAACTGATTTTCATCTCTGATCCTGAAAATCACGTGGAAATTTTACTGGGAGACTGCCAATTTCTCAGTATTTTATTTCCGTACATATTATTTGATTTTTTAAACTCTATAAGCATGTATAATTTGGGATTTCTTTCCAGATGCCTTACATACAAGAAGCGACACATATACACATTCACATACATAAAACTTTGCATTATGTTTTTCCAAGTACACTAAGGGTACACAGATAGACATAGACACACAAATACACACACACACACACACACACACACATGAGAAAGAACTCTTTTGAGATATCCAGCCTTAAACTGTGTGCTAACCAATTGTTGTCTAAAGCCTCTAGAAAGAAATCATAATTAAGATAGTTTAGAAAAAGTAATTCAACATATCCATAGGTAAAAGAACTATAGTTTTCAACTATAAAGAATCATATATTAACTTAAATCTTCTCAAAAAGTATTCAGTTGCATCTAAGATTTCTTAACACAATATTTATCAAAAAGAATTTAGGAAATTATGGATGGTACCAATATTTTATTTTTAGAGTGGCACTGGGGAATGAAATCATAGCCCTGTACTGAGTGACATCTCCAACACTTTTTATCATTTAACTTTGTGATGTGCTGTATAAGTTCCTAAATTGCTCAGTCTGAGCTTGAACGTACAGTCTTTCTGTCTGGTCTTCCAAAGAAGTGGGAGCAATTTTGTGTTTTTAGAAGGAATTCTCTTGCTTTTCTATGCTATCATCATAATAATCACATGAAAAATTTGACCTAAAAATTACCATACACAAAAAAATCAATAAATAATATAAACATGAAACACTCTTATAAACTCAAAAATGTTTAAAGTTTTGACAATTATATAATAATAGTAGCAATAATGCAATAAATATAAGATGATTTATATGTTTTATTATTCATGATAAACCTGTGGGGTGGTAAATCTCATATGAGTAAACTAAATTTCAAGTATAAAAATTATAAAGTGTGAACTTCTTTGCCCTTACAAGGAAAAGCTGAGTAATTATATACTGAAGTATGGCAGGTATTAATGATTTATTCCTTGAATATTTTATACAAAATATATTTATTTTATTATAAGATAAGCATTGCTCTAAGGCCTTTATATGCATTAAAGTTTCAATTATCATTAAAACTCTCCATGAAAATGGTGAAACATTTGTCTAATTTGCCCCCAGCCACTCAGTCATCTAATTTTAGCAGAGAGTATGACCCCAAGCCATCAGTTCAATCCTTCCTCTCAATTATTAGCAATAATGCTTTTGTTACTTGTTTTTCTTTAGCTTTGTTTCATTTGGTATTTTATTTGTATTACCCCACATCAAACTCTGCTTATTATGTACATTTCTTTGCAGTCCACTTAATATATTACCTTGAATTATCAAGTTTGTTCGTGGACATGGATAGTTGCTAAAAGAGAGAAGAATGAACAGATAAATCTGTATGTAGTCATAGATCAATGTGTTGTTATAAATCAACACACTGCTCTAATTTTGATTTCCAGTTTATATATGCATTTTATGTAAACCTTGCATAGAAGGTACATTTTGTGTGAGTGTGTTATTCATGGTATTTAAATGATCTATGAACTCATCTAAGAACTGGGCAATTTTTACATTGAATATATGTACTCATTGTATCCTACTAATAATTACTTAATTTGAAAGCTCAAATTCACACCTCTTAAAGATTTCATTTTACTAACTAGCATACTTTGTGCTACTAACAACATTGATAAGGTATTAGATTGTTGCTGTAAAATTTATAATTGCATAGATGTTATCCAAATTCATATCTTGAATGATTAAACTTATGAATCAGTGGGAGGTGGAAGAGAATAAGGAAATGACTTTTCTTTTTCAAAAGTCTGAAAAAAAGCTGAAAGAAAACATTAAAATGTGTCTAAAATGTTGCCATTTATAAAACCAGGAGACATGCTGGCAGATGTTAGGAAAGTCAAAAGTGGAAAGTAATTATAGATAAAGAAGTGTTCTCTTAAAGAGAGTTATTTATACATTTTCCTGGTTACTAATTTAGATTGTAGGTTTTGATGAGTTTAATTCTCTACTTATCCCCAACAATTAAATAAGACATAGGTAACTAAGCATTCTTCATCTTTATCCACATAATCTCAGTTTCCTTACTATAGAGTTATATGATTTCAAGAAGTGTTGTCTACCTTTAGAAAATGCCTTTGGTAATGACAGGTTGATACAAATGAGATTATGAAAATGTAAAGCTTAGATTTTTGTAAGTAGCCCATGAATAACATCCAGATGGCATTGTTGAAATGAATATATTCACCTTTAACTCCACCATAAAATAAACTAATTAGGTTATGCCAGTGGAGAGAAATGAAAAAAAAAAAGGACTGCTTGTTTACTGGATTAATCCTTCATAAACTGATTTTTTTGTCACTACATTGTATAAATTAAATTTCTTAAATGTGAAGTTTGCTAAGGTAAATTTCTAAGATTACATCAAAACATTAGTCTTTCAACTCCAAATGATGAAATATAAAAATGTTGTCCAAAAAAGGGGAGAAAGTAATGAAGATATCCTTAATTCTGATTAATTCTTAAAACATTAAAGTTATTTTTAAAATCCATTACAAATAAATCATATCATGCACTAAAATATTAAAAACAATATTCACAATTTTACTTTTTCTGTGTTGTGACATGAATGTTTGGCTTCCAACAAATTTTGTATGTTGAAATCCTTACTCCCAAAGTGATGAAAATAAGAGGCTATACATTTCGTGAGGTAGGTGATTAGGATTAATGCCTTGTAAAGGAAACTAAAGAGATAACTTACCTACTTACATCATGGAAGCCCATGGTAAAAAGGCACTATCTATTTGTCAGAAAACAGAATCTCTCAGACACTAAGTTTGCCAGCATGTTCAATTTGGACAGTGAAAAATAAATTTTTGTTGTTTACAAACTACAAAAGTCATGGTATTTTGTTATTAAAGCTCAAACAAACCAAGGCATTGTATTTCTTAATAATAAAATTAATGGTATTTCAGGTTGAAATATGAAAAATAGAACATCATGTGAAAAATATGGTTAATCACACTCTGCTTTATTAAAAATATGCATATGGTAGGAGTAAAAACTGTGATGTTAAAATAATTTTTGTACACATATAGACCATCAATCTCATTGAGTTCATTCTAAAAGTTTAGAGTAGATGGCTAGTAGTTTTCATCTAATTTACAGTGGAATCCAGCTGGGCGTGGTGGTGCTCACCTGTAATCCCAGCATCCGGGAGGCTGAGGGGAATCACTGTGAGTTCAAGACCACCCTGGGCTACATAGTCAGTTCTCAACTACGTAGTGAGACCCTGCATCATACCCCCCATAATGATAACAATTTGCAGTGGAATGGATGACTCCTATATCAGTGCTTGGACAATGTTTTATAGGTATTTTATTCAGAAGATTAATTACACTTTTATTCTCTTTGTATTTCTTTTTTTTTCAGCTTTAATTGAGTTTATCGGTACATTTTAGGGATACAGTACAGTTACATTCATTGTTGGGATCTTGTACCTCTACATGACAAGTCTTGATTCTCATTTTTTCCCCTTGTCCCTGCCCTCCCTTCATCCCCTCCTCCCCTCCCCATCTACAAACACTTTATTTTCATCTTTTCATTATCTCACATTTTTTTTCTTTTCCCTTATTACCCTTCCCCTACCCATCCCACCTTCCCTATACCTTTAGCTCCTTTCTTCCCATTTCTCAATGTCAGTAATCTTATTAGCATCTTCTGTATTATTGCAGAATATTCACACGAGAGAAACTATTCAGTATTTACACATGTGCGCCTTATTTATTTCACTTAGGAGTATATCTTCAATATGTATCCATTTTCCTATGAATGAATCTAATTTCTCATTCTTTATGGCTAATATTCCATTTTATAGAAAAACCACATCTTCTTTATCCACTTTCCAACGGATGGGCAAATGGGCTGTTTCCAAGATTTAGCTATTACAAACTGAACTGTGCCGCTATAAACATGGGTCCGCATACTTCTCTGTGATATGATTCTTTTAGTTCTTTTAGAAAGATACCCATCAGAGGGTGGCTTGGTCAAATGGAACCTCCAGTCCAAGCTCTTTTAGGTATCTCCACATTGATTTCCATAGTGATTGCACCAGTCTGCACTCCCACCAATAATGGAGAAGGGTTCCTTTCTCCCCACAACCCCGCCAACATTTGTTATTGTGTGATTTCTTGATATCAGACATTCTTTGTGGGGTGAGGTGGAATCTCTGTTGTTTTCATCTGCATCTCTCAAATGATCAGTGATGTGGAACATTTTTTCACATATTTACTTGCTGCTTTGACTTCTTTTTTTGAGAAATGTCTGTTCATTTCGGATGCCCATTTTTGAATCCTGTCTTTATATTTGGGTGGGGGTGATTGTTTTAAATTCTTTATATATTCTTGATAATAGTCTTTTGTTTGAGGAGCAGCTGGTAAAAATTTTTTCCCACATTGTAGATTGTCTCTTAGTTCTGCTGATGGTTTCTTATTCTCTTTGTATTTCTATCTTGCCATTGCAGGACACAGGATAAAGACTATTGATGGTTGACACAATAGAAGGTCTTAAGCATAGTAACTATAAAATAAGTCAATTACTTGAACAATTTATTCATGTAAAGACACTAATACATATTTTGTAGCATATTTTTATAAAGTTATTGTGGGTTATCATGTTCTAGAAATTCATTAGCAGATCATTGGTCACATGAAAAGAGTGCTCTGAAAGAGGTATTTTAGAACACAGTAAACTTGACTCCAAAGCAAGTCCAAAATTGAGCAGGGCAAACATTAAGTCCTTCAGTTCCACTTTCAAAGTTCACAACAATCCATTGCAAGTTATTAACTCTAAATGGCTTGTGTGGCTTTGCCCTTACAGCACTGCTGGTGGTTGTAGCTTCCATGGATTCTCTGTTAGGCCAATTCTGCTCCCTCCTTGCAATTTTCCTCAGATGATACATGTTCCTCAATTCTCTGCATTTCTGAGGTCTCCGCTGCACCTTCAGCTTCAGCTTCAGGACTTCACACACTGTCCTCTTAGAACAATGCCTGGCCTACCAGCCCTGCTTTGTAAACCTGGGTGGAAGTCTTCCGGACCTCACAACTCTTGCATTGTACATGCTCCTAAAACCAGTATGACATGGATGACTCCAAGGTCTGCTGCCAGCTGGAGCAGTCACCAGTCTTCCTTCTCTCTTGGCTTTAGGATTCAAGTGCCTATGAACCAAATCCTAAGGAACGACTTCCCTAAGCCACCACCATTCTGGAATGTGGTACTCTGTGGTTCTTTCCTCAAAACAGTTTTTCACTTTCACAATTTTGAGGCTGCAAAGAATGAAGTCTTGATGCTTCTTATAATATCATCAGGTCATCTTTTCTATTATCTTGTTTCTTAGCAATCACAACCTCTCCTCTGTTCTGTTTTTGTGGTCCACAGCTTTACTGGAGCTTCATTTCTGGCCAAACTCAGAAAGTTATGAATCATTCTTCTGGGCTCTTTGCTCTTGGTTCTCAACATAAATCTCTCTAAAACCCCTCATCAGAAGCCATGCCATTGCTTCAACCTTAGATTTCCTTGAAATTTCTTGTATCATCAGATTAATGAGTCTACCACCCTTAATCTCAGTCTCAGTCACAGTCTCTGGACTTCAGAAAAATGTAGACAAACCTTCTGACAAGATATAATACAGACCATCCAGAGTCCAACAATAAGTACAGTCCTTCCAAGCAGAAACCTCCCAAGCCTGACATTTATCAGTAGCATTTCCAATAGCTTTCTGGTCTTCTGACCTCTGAGCAGAATTTCCTATCAATTACAGCCTAAGGCATTACTGCTGTACTTTTCCAGCCAATAACTCCAAATCTTTCATAATTAATCTCTTTCTCACAAGCCAGTTCCAAAGTCTCTTGAGCCTCATGGCCAAGTAATGTCACAGCAACAATCCCCCCTCTCTGGTACAAATTCTGTCTTAGTTACATTTCTCATTGCTGAGATAAAATAGTCTACACCCACATATTAAAGGAGGAAAAGTTTTTTGGTTTACATTTTGTAGAGGTTTCAGTTCATAGCTGATTGGCTGTAAGGCAGAGTGGCAGGCAAAAATAGTAAAAGCAGCAAGGGACCTTAACATCTTTCTGCCCCTTTTATCTTATCTAGACTATGTAGGATGACAACACTCACACCCTTAATTCTAGTGCCCTTGATCCTAGCACTGCACCATGAATTGATCCCAACATAATATATTCTACATTAAGCCATCTCTGAAAATGATCCAGCCACTGCATGAGGCTTTGGGGGGACATCTAAACACAAGCCACAACACCTTCACAAGTAAATATAAACTCTCTGATGGATGCTTGATTTACTTATCTGTTAAATAATGATAACCACTTTTTTGTTACAGAAATATTTTAGGATTAAGTAATGTTATATATGTAAATGCATGTGTAAATGATTTTTTTCCTCTAGAAGTTATGCTTCTGTTGCTGTAATTCAATCAGTGTTGTTTATAAACTAACATGTGCATTATTCAAGACTGCTAAATTTTTCGAGGTATGTCTCTGTCACATGTGAAGTCTGTTTCAAACTTTAAAAATATGCTTTAAATAGTTTGTGCTATAAAGTAAGTAAGCATTCTTGTGATAAAAATCATGTTTATATTTAAATTAGTATCTCATGCATAGGGTAAAAATAAACACAATTTTTATCTATATAATCACAGATTTTTTACTAGAACAATTTGCATTTATCATATTTAAATACTTTGAATTTAAGTAAAGACTTATGCAAAGTCATAAGCTCAAGGTTATTTAAAATAACTAATTTTATGTTATTAATATTTACTTCTCAGACATTTGTGTCACTGCTGATCCAAGAAGTCATATAACTTAAAATTTATTCATGCATACTTTCAACTCTACAGTTTATTGAAGTGGGTATGCTAAATTATGTTATTTCTACCCTAAGTGCTGCTCTGTGAAATGAATATGCCACATAATTATGGAAATGACACTGGTAATTAGCTCTGCATAGCAGCAGAGCCTACATAAGTTAATTTTTAATGCATAGTTCAATTCAAAGCATACTTTCAATAACACTGATATTTATTTTCTTATTCATTATATTACTTAAGCAGTGAGAATTTGCTTCATAATCAATAAATTGTAGATATGACTTACTCAACCTGAAAACAGGTAAGCAAGTCAAGAAAGAGAATTTAGCTACATTTATAGTCACTATTTACTGAAACATGTTACCTTTCAGACAATTATTCAAAGCCTACTTGTGTATAGTTGGCTTTATTAAATAGTGCATTTCTGTTTGGTGATGAACTCAACACAAATCAGATAAAATTGAATATGATGAAATGTTATCAAAATATCATAACCTAATAATCTGTTAGTCTTCTCTAGGGACAAATTATTTTTTATAGCAAGGTCTTAATGCATTTTTGCTCTTTTCTATTTTGTTTTTAAATCTTGTCCTAGAATTTATCTGTTAATTAAAGCAAGCACATTTCTCTAATAATTCCTTGTAAAGGACACTAATGATGAACTAATCATTAGTCTAGTTCTGATAGGTACAATGATAATGGAAAGTTATTTATTATATATTTAAAATTTTTATATTTGCACTTAACATAGTTCATTAGAAGAAGTAAATATGACTATCTAAACATCTTTATTTATTTATTTATTTATTTATTCGTTTATTTAGTTTACTTTTAGGCAAATTCTCGTTAAATTGCTAAATGGTCCATACTGAATCATTTTCAACTTTTTGATCTACTTACCTGAGCCTCTGAGAGTGCTGTGATTACAGTTATATTCCACAGTGCTTAGCTCCATGGAGAATTTTACAGAACAGTATTTCATAGTTTTTCACAGATACTTAAAAAAAGTTGTGTACCTATTAAAAAGCAATATATCCATATATATATATGTATATGAAGTATGCATGTGGATATATATCTATATATTTATGAATTTTTGAGTTGAATAAATAACATATTTTGCTCTTCTAAATATTTTTACTTCAGATTAACAGTGCATTGATTTAAGAAATTAATAGATTATTTGTAAGGACCAATGGCCTTATTCACAGAAACACTTATAAAGATCTGTTTCTAATTTTGAAGATTGTACATATTAGAGAAGATATGAATAATATTTGAGAACCATTCATTAACACTGTGGCAATTTTATATTAGCTAAGGTGCTTAGTAACAGTGTATGAAGCGTTTGTTCATAATCCAGAAGCTTTCATTCTATGTTATTGTATGTTATTATAAAGAACTATCTATTTTAAGGGTTATATTTCATTTAATTTGTATACTTTTTCACACAGATGCACTTACAAAAGAAAACCTTTCTTTAGGAACTTCCAGGGAAGTGGGAGAGTGATGATCAGCAAAATGGCAGCAAAAGTGTACAGTTTTTCTGAGACTTGGTGTCCAGATTCTTGAATATAGCAATGTGAGGAAGAAAAGTAGGTCCCTGGGACCTGGCAAGGATCTGGATTGAAAATTGAATCCCACAAGGGAGTGAAAAAAGAGACCTAAATAAAAAGGAAGGTGGTGGCAAGTTGTGCTTTTTCCCTGAGCTGTGACTCACTTCATGGGATAGGTGGCTGAATCATATAGATTCATGGTAGGTACTGGCAATCCTAGAGATCTGCATGCAGAAACACACCACTGGAACAGAACAGTGGATGCAGCAGACTGCAGTGGCTGGTGAGTTATTTGGGTTCAGACATACCATAGGAGAGGGTGATTGCTCAGTTGCCATCTTGGAGAAGGGTCAATTTAGCTCAGAACTCAGAGCAGCTGTGGAATAGCCTCATCTAGCAGCTCCCAGTATCAGGTTGAGATGGAACTGAGTTCAAGTCACCAGGAGGTCAAGAAGCCTAGTTCAAGCTGGTAGGAGGCACACTAAATGTTGCAGGCTGAATAAATCAGTTTATAGGAAATAAACCAAGGACTATACCAACAACAATAATAGAAATAAATAGTCTTTTAAATAAGACACAGTCTTCTGCTTGCTGAAAGGAAATTCTGGGGGAAACAAGTTGGAAGTGTCTGATAATAAACCACCTGGATAATCTGAATCGATAGCACAGGAAATAAAAAAAACAGGTAAATGAGGCTCTAGAAATATTCAAAACAGAAATAATTTCCCACATAAAAGAAATGATTATAAACTCTAGAAAATAAACAGATTAAAAGAAAAGATTAGTTCAGGACCATGATGAAAGTCAAGAATGCTCAGCATAGGAAAGAAATGGAAACCATGAATTCCTCACATAAGAAAGAAATAGAATCCATGAAACAGAGTCATACTGATATCCAGGAAATTAAAAACCCTATTAAAAGTATATATAACAACTCACCCAATCTGAAGACAGACTATCAGATGTAAAAGATAGAATGGCAGCCAAAGATCATGAAAACAGAGATCTCTTAAAAATAATAAAGGGCCATCAGAAATCAATCCAACAGCTCCTATATGAGGCAAAGATGAATAATTATATAAGATTAATAGGAGTCTAAGGAAAAGCAGAAGAAAGCAAAAATGGCACAAAAAACTGTTCAAAGAAGTAATAGCAGAAAATTTCCCAAACAGAGCAAAAGAACTTGACACAGATGTGAGGCATATAGAACTCCAACTAGTTATGATAAAAAAAAATCTACACCTGGACATATAATAATCAAGATCCTGGAAAACCAACAGAAGAACAAAATATTACAAGCAGTAAGAGAACAGAAATAAATCCCAAGCAAAGGAAAGCCTATCAGAATCATAGCAGACTTCAACACAAACCCTCAAGTCAAGGAGAACTTGGAATGAGGTATTTCAAACTTTAAAAGAAAACAACCTTCAATGTAGGCTGATGTATCCTGCAAAACTGTTTTTCAAAATTGGTGGAGAAGTAAGATATTTTCAATACAAATAACACCTGAGAAATTTCATGAATACCAAAACAGCACTGCAAATAATTTTTTTAAAATATCCAAGCAAAAGACAAGGTCACAACACCATGAGGACTCACAGAGCAAATCCATTAGGTAAGTATGTAAAGGGAGAGGGAGAAAAAAAAAACAACAACAGGAAAATAACATGACAATGATCCCTTATAATCATTGATGTCAATGGCCTTAATTCACCAATAAAAAGAAATAGACTGGCAGAATGGATAAAGAAGCAAAATCCAACAATATGCTTTCACAAATCCTCAGTAGCATGGAAACTAGCACAAAGAACCCACTATTGGAAGCTCATCTCTTTAAAAAAATGTTTCTGCACTGACAGAAAAATTACAAGCAGAGCTAAGAGACAACCCACACCACATTGTGGGAAAAATTTTTACCAGCTGCTCCTCAGACAAAGGTCTACAATGTTCTAGATATGAAAAATCACACCCCCAAATATAAAGACTCAATTAAAAAATGGGCATCCAAAATGAGCAGACACTTCTCAGAAAAAAAAGTAAAAGCAGCAAAAAATCATACAAAAAAATGTCAATATCACTGGTCATTTGAGAATTTCAGATGAAAATAATACTGAGATTCCATCTCAGCTCAGAAAGAGTGAATACTAACAAGAAATCAACCAATAACAAATGCTTGCAGGGTTGAGGTGAGATAGGAACCCATCTTCTTTGTTGGTGGGACTGCAGGCTATTGCAACAACTATGGAAGTGAATACGGAGATACCTCCAACAACTAGGATTAGAATTTCCATTTGACAAAGCTATTTGTCCGCAGCGTATCTTCCCCAAAAATTATACCACAGTGATATATGCACACCTGTAGTGCCCAAGTCGCAAAGTCCCCAAAGACCACCAAGGAGTCAGGTCCGATGCAAATGCAAGAGGAGTTTATTGCAAACTCAAGCCTGACCCTCAGGTGTCACCATTGCAGCGACTTCAGATTGAGAGCCCAGATCCAACTTTGAATCAAGTTTATATAGGATTTTCAGTTACTATTTTTAGTTTTCCCTTGTCATCAAGGGGCATCAGGAGGGCACATTGGAACACGATCTAATGCTTACATTTGCAAATTTATTATAGAGTGCTGGGAGGGTACATATTGGAAAGTTACCTAAAGCCTTTAAACAATTAATTCCTCATTTTCAGTAGACAATTAATTCCTCTTTTTCAGTAGACAATTAATTCCTCTTTTCTGACTTTTTACTAAGATATATTATGAATTATTGAAGCTATTTTATCAGATTTCTACATTGCCTTAAACAACTATATTATATTTTATTTATTTTTAATGTTTGTCCTCTACTGTGAGAAGGCCACACCCATATAGACTGTGCCACAGATATATCATGTGACAATCAGGAATCTGTATAAACATTTACATTCTTTTCTTTTGCCCATCAGAGAGCCTGTATGGTGCCCACAGTTCCGTTCATTGAGCTGATCAATCCAGTGGGGAGGGGTCCTGCTTGGACCGCTTTATTTTGAGTCATCTTTGCATAGCCAGCATAGCATACCCCATTTTTCCATGAAGTTGTCCCCATCCTTGAACAGGACAAAGCCAGCTTCAGGCAACGGGCCTTTCTGCAAGTCTAGATGACTGGAGAACAATTCGTCAGTGACCCCAAGGCAGTTGTGATCAGGGGGCCAGGTTCCGAAGGCAAAAAGTAGCAGGGTTTAATGTTTTAACTGGAACAAAATATAGGTGGGGATTCTCACAGATGAGGGCCTGATATTATGTGACTCTATTATTTGAGAGCCATCAATGTCGTGCTATTCAATAGTTTTAAAAGGCATGAAGAAACCAAACAATTTACTTTTTGAAATTACCCGATTAACTTTTTAAATTGACATTATAGCAATTACCAAAATTTTATAAACAACTGATTAAATCACATAAAAGAAGCTTTTAGATTAATTATGATTAATATCTATATCAACTATAACTAAATTAATTCCTATATCAACTATAACTAAATTAATTTCTATATCAACTATAACTAAATCAAATGAATTATCAAAAGAAACTTATTTTAAAAAGAGGAACAGAAGCAGGGTGGAGATGTCCTAAAAGAGGAACTGAAGCATAGAATCGAAACTACTGCATAGAATGGAATTTTTCAGGAGCACAAAGAAACTGCAATTGCTGCAATTATCAGAGAAACTGCCATGTAGAATAGAATTTTTCAGAAAGGAACTTTTGCATTTACTCTATTCTGGGTAAGGGGTTTGGAGCCCATCATGACCTGGAAACCTGGTCCTCACACACCCATGTTTACAACAACATAGTTTTTAATGGCTAAGACTTGGAGACAGCCCAATTGCCCATCATCTGGTGACTAGAAAAAGAAGAGGTGTGTTTTTCTTTTATATATATATATAAAATGCAGTATTACTCAGCCATTAATAATTAGAAACTAGAGACATTTAAAGCTAAGTGGATGCACATTGAGGTCATACTTTTAAGTGAAATTAATAAGACACACATTTGTAAATACTGAGTAGTTTCTCTGGTGTGAAAAAATAAAAGTATAAATAAGAATCAAAACATATAATTGATATTGTGTAATAGGAAGAAAAGGTCTAAAAGAATAGAGGAAGTTGGTGGGGTAGGGGATAGGTAAAAAGGGAAAAGAAAAAAAATATGTAAAAAGAAAAAACATGGAAACAATGTCTTTGTAAACCAGGAAGGGTGGAAGGGGTGAAGGGAGGGCTGGGAAATGGGGAAAAACAAGAACCAAGATAAGTCTTGTAAAGGTACAAGATCCAAATGATGAATGTAACTGTCTTGTATACCTGAATTGTAACAATAAACTTAATAAAAATTTTAAAAATGGAGAAAAGAAAAAAAAAACAGTTTCCAGACTCAAAGCCAGAAACCAGCATAAGCATCAGTTGAACTAGAGGTGTAGTCTTGCTAATATTATTCACTAACCCTCCCTAAATCTATGGCTGATTTTCTGGACTTATTAAATACAGATCTGGCCTCTTTCTACCACTATGTCTACCAGTGACAGAAGAGACACACCCTGAAGTGAATATTTGTTTTTCTTTTCTTAATTTTTTGATTGTTCTTTTTTTGTATGAGTTTGAACATTATTTCTAGTTTTGTTGGTATTCTGCTCTGTTCTTCTTTTAATTTCTTCCTTCTCTTGTTCTCCTGACTTCTTCACCACTTTCCCAAAGTTCTAGTAATCTTACTTTGTGCTCCAGTCTTGCTTCTAACCTCTCTCTCTTCTTCTACTTCTATATTTTCCTCACAAACCCTTAAATCTGTCTCTCCTGAGCGTAAAATCACCAGATTGATGAATATTTACTGTGTATAATTTTCTGAGTCTATTAGATTTTTTTATAAAACCACAATATAGTTCATAAAGTTAAATATGGAAAACTAACAGTTACCACAGTTTGTCATTTTCTAGGCTATATTTAATGTTATTAACTGCACTTCTTTAGTACATATGACAGAATTATTCTAATAAGTTATTCTTCCTGATATACCAAGACTGAGATTGCCTGGAGGTCATAAAAGATACCATATGCCAGGGCCAAAAGTCCTTGGACTAGCCCAAACAGATACCAAGTTATCGTTCTTCCAAAATTGAAGTGATGTCTTACAACAAACTCAAAACCCAAAAGTCCTCTATACCTGGAAGACATCACTGAGAAGCAGTCACTTCCTAAGGGTTTTAAATACTAGCAATAAATCTACCAGCCATAAGCAATTTATAAGCAACAGCCTGGGAACTAATCTATAAAAATAAAATAAAAGGAGCAGACACAGAAGCAAAATCCAGCTCCGCAATTCCAGCTCACCAAAGGCAAACTTAGGGGCAATGAGGCAGAACAATTTGAAAGCCATCCACTTGAACTCTCTGAAGTGGTAACAATGGAAATAACAAAGTAGATAAATACAGCTCTAGAAAAAAATCAAATCATAAATAATTTCTAAGATAGCTATAGTGATGGTGCACATAATGAAGGACATAGTGATTCTAGAGAACATACAGATTAAAAAAAAAATGGAAGAGTTCAGGAAAATGGTGGAAACCAACTGGTGGAAACCATGAAGGCCCAACTTAGGAACCAAATGGAATCCATGAAACAGATTTGAATAGAAATCTAAGATATTAAAAACTGTACTGAAAATATACACAGCAGACTGAGCCAGTTTGAGGACAGAGATTCAGAAATAAAAGTGAACTACAGGCCAATCTACCTAATAGACATAGATATAAAAATCCTCAATAAAATACTGGAAAACAGAATGCAGCAAATCATCAAGCAGATTATACACCATGAACATGTAGACTTGATCCCAGGGATGGTTAATATATGCAAATCAATTAATGCTATACACCATCATAACAGAGCCAAGGACATAAACCATATGATCAGCTCAATAGGATCATATGATCATCTAAGTAGATGGAGAGGGGAAAAAAATTTGACAATATCCAACACCCATTCACAATAAAAGAAATCCTACAGAAAAATGGAATAAATGGTCTTTATCTCAACCTGATAAAACCATCTATGACAACAAAAACTGAAAGCTTTCATTCTAAAATCAGGAACAAGACAAGAATGTCCACTATCACCCCCATCACCAGTCTTACTCAGTATAGTTCTGGAAAAATTACCCAGAACATTTTGATAGCAATAAACAAAGGAATAAGGATGGCAAAGAAGTTAAATTATTATTTACTGATGACATGATATTCTACATATAAGGCCCCCAAAACTCCACCAAAACATTCTAGACTTAACAACCAAATTCAGTAGCAAACCTGGATACAAAGTCACTGCTAAAATGTCAATAGCATTCCTGCACACAAATAACAAACTTACTGAGAGAGAATTAAAGAAACAACAGCTTTCACAATAACACCCAAAGAAATCAAATACCTAGGAATCAGTCTAACACAGTGTAAAACGTAAAAGACCTTTACATGAAAGCTACAGTGGTCTGAAAAGGGGGATCAAAGGATATGTCAGAAAATTGGATGATCTGCCTTGCTCTTGGGTAAGAAGAACCAGTACAGTGAAAATGGCTATATTTCTGAACTTGTTATAGAGATTTATTGTAATCTAAATCAAAGTGCAATTGGAATATCTCAAAGGAATAGAGAAACCTATCCTAAAATTCATTTAGAACCAGAAGTGACCTAGACTAGTAAAAGCAATTCTGACCAACAATGGCAAAATAGGAAGCATCAAAATCCCTGACTTGAAATTTTACTACAAAGCTATGATAAAAATGGCATGGTACTGCCCCCCAAACAACCACACAGCAACAACAACAACAACAACAAAACAGAGTTGAGGATCACTAGAACAGATTAGAATACCCAGAAATAACTTCAAACACACTCAGCCATCTTATCTTTGACAAAGTGCCAAACACTTTCACTGGAGAAAAGATAGCCTCTTTAATAAATGGTGCTGGAAAAACTGGCTTTCCACATGCCAAAGATTAAAACTAGATGCATAACTTTCACTATGCATTCAATTAAAATTGAAATGGATCAAAGATCTAAATATTAAAGTAGAAAAACTAAATCTACTGAAAGATAAAATTGGTAGAACTCTTGAATACATTGGTGTAGGAAAAGACACTATGAACAAAATCACAATTGCACAGGAAATACAAAGAAGCAACAACTGGGATCTCATTACAAAGCATTTGCACAGAAAAATCACCAACAGATTGAAGAGACAATTTACAATGCTGGAAAAAATATTTTCAAGCTCCTCCTCAGACAAAGAAATAATATCTAGAATATATAA
Source organism: Fukomys damarensis (assembly GCF_012274545.1). NCBI lineage: Eukaryota > Metazoa > Chordata > Mammalia > Rodentia > Bathyergidae > Fukomys > Fukomys damarensis. The sequence continues at coordinate 7,604,610 of NW_022900918.1, forward strand.
AGAACTCAAATATAATTTCCCCAAACTGAAAGACTCAATCCTAAAATGTCCATCTGAAATGAATACACACTTCTTAGATGAAGAAGTAGAAGAGCAAATTCCCATCAGCCAATGAATGGATGAAGGTGTGTGTGCGTGTGTGTGTGTGTGTGTGTGTGTGTGTATGTGTGTTTGTTAACACAATGGAGTACTATTCTACCATAAAGAAAGAAAAACTTGAGATATTTCTAGGTATATTAATGCATCTTGAGACCATACTCTTAAGTGAAATAAATTAGACATAGATGTAAATACTGTGTTGTTTCCCTCTGGTATAAGACAAAGTATAAATAAGGATCAAAATGCATAATAGACATTGTGAACTGGGAAGAAAATATTCAAATGGGAAGAGGAACTGGGGTTGGGGAGAAGAAGATTACTCTGGCAATGCCAGGCATAGAGCATTCTCAGGGAACTCAAAAAATGTTACCATGGGTGATGTGGTTCCAGTACAGGATTCTCGGTCCTTATATGTGAAGAACAAAGAATTGAATATTCAGACAGAACAGCACAGAAAAAGCAGCTAAGTTTAGTGAAATTTTAACTGAGAGAGAATTGGCTTATTCTGATGAAAAGGAAAATGGTATGAGTGCAAAGAAAATGGCATGGACAGTAAGAGAAATTGCATGAATATAGGAACAATTTGGGCTTAGAATTTGAAGTCTATGTGCCAGGCTTAGTGCATCTCACATTGTGTTTTTCAGAGCATGACTGACAGAGTGCTGAGTCATAACAGTTGTATCTCCTGAATATATATATATATAGATAGATAGATATAGATATAGATATAGATATAGATATAGATATATATGCCTTTTAACAAGTTCCAAGTGGGGAAGAGCAGGTTATTTTAGGAATTTCTAAATGGCTTTGTTAATCTTAACTCTGCTTCTAAGGCTGTGGGCCTTAGAACAAAGACCCTGGTGGTTACCCAGATTCAGGTGAGTAGAAGGGAGTGGTCTCATAGCTCCAGTTTTATGTATTATTCTTTCCAAGGAAATTGGTCCCTGAAAATCTGTAAGGGTTTTAGAAGGTTGGAAAGTCTGTTTTCTACAGCTACTTCCTGTTGAATAGTGGTGTTGTCCCTACCTAGGCAGAGAAAAATAAACTGTGAACATGCCTGATCTAGGGAGCATAGGGAGCAGTATCCTTAATTCAAAGACTTATTGATGAGTAGTAGATGTAGAGGCAGGTTTTTGTTCTTGGCATAGGCCATCATCAGTAGTATAACAGCTATTAAGCAAGGAGAAACAAAGTTGAACAAAAGATTATTTGCGCTCTAAACAATAAGGCTATAAGAAGTATTAATGAAAGATAGTAATATCCAGGGCCAGATAATCAAGGGTGCATGTTCCTGCTCAGTTTATTGCAAGATACATGTAGGAATTAGTGCTACATAGACAGAAAAGTCCCTGAGTCTCAAGACAGAAATCACTTATAATAGTAAGCATATGAGCAAGCTTTGGAAAGCAAGATGGCAAAACTAGCTACAAAAGACTTACAGGAAGGGACCATATATTCAGGATAGGGCTAATTTTACCTTTCAGCGAGAACATGATTTACTTATCTGGCTCAGTAGGCTGTTTAGTGTTTTCTTTTCTGAAAATACTTGAAGCTGTTCACTGGCTCACAAGTGTGAAAGGTTTGCATTCCCTCTCCTGGTACCTCAGGCAGCTTGGATTTTACTTTGGAGAGCTGAATGTAATGAGCATTGAAAGCTGGTCCATGGTGTTAGAAAAGAAGTCCTCTTTGAGATCAAGGACCAAGACCAATTACTGGAAGGAGAGTGTATGGATCTGCCACTCATTGGGTGAATAGGTACCACTAACTCATTTGTAATTCTGAGATCTTGTACTAGGTGATATTCTCTGCATGGCTTGACTATGGGTAAAGTAAGTATGTTGTGCAGGGATTGGCATGGCATGTACAAATTTTTAGCCAAAACTTTATCAGTAATGGGTTTTAGCCCATGCCTAGGCACATTTTTAAGGGAATACTGCCTTCTCTGAAGGTATAGATTAGATATTTTGAGTTGAATCATTATCAGAGTGGCCTTGATAAACCTCTGAGAGGTGCCATCATACTATGCTTGGGGCTCAGCTTCAGATGGGAATTGGGCAGATTCAGCCAGGCCACAGAGATGCCTGGAAACTAGGACACAGGTTGTCAGTAGTCTGCATGACAGTGGCCCTGGGTAGGAAGAGTATATCTCTTCCAATTACTGAGATGGAGCACTTTGTATTGTCATGAGGGCAGCTTGGAAAAGGAAACCCCTCTAAATGCAGTTCAGAGGTGAAGTAAAGAAGTCTGAATAGTTACCTACTTCAGGACACACTGCAACAGAGGAACAGGATGATAACTTGCCTTAATGAGATGTCATATTTGAGTAAGAGACCCCAATATTGCATAGCTACCACATTCAGAGTTACCTGTGGCTCCCGCAAGATGGTGAGCATGCCCTTATGTGGGGGCCACAGGCCACCTTGGGCACAGTCATCCCCTGTCTGTGCATTTTTCCCTGGCCACTATGGTGAAGGATGACCTCATCCTCTTCTGGGAACCAGGGCAGTCCCTCCTTCAGTGCCACAGGTTCTCACCCGTGTTCAGACAGCCTTGACAAAGACTCAGAGGCTTTTGAAGAACTGCTTTGTCCAGTGCCCTGATGGCTTGCACCTGAAGTGTCCAGATTGCCCATATCACTCATTGAATTACCTCGGTTCCTCTTTGTCTATCAGCTTTCTTATGAAACATACCCATTGCAGTTAGCACGCTTTAGCCTGGCTTTTCTCCATACTCAACTCCCATTTGTCCTCTGCTTCCACACTGTTGCTGAAGGCTGTGTAAACCACATTGAACAAATGACTTATTCCAGCTTGTGGGCCCTTGTTGGAATTTCCTCCTGATATGTTGAGCTGATTGATTAATAAAATACTGTCCAAAGATAATTTATCACTCCCTAGACTCCAGGTTTGCATTAGTGTTTTTACAGAGTGTCTCTTCAAGCCAGTGCTGGAAAGCTGCTGGATTTTCATCAGAGCCTTGACTGATAGTTCTGATTGAGGAGTTAAAACTTCCATTTGGTTTCTTTACCCCCAGTGTTATAATCTCATGTGGGCCCTTCTTGATTCACAAATAATACATCAGTTAGCTGATTACCATTGGTTATATCTGAAAGACTTCATCATTGACCTGTCTTGCAGCTCTTGCAATCTTCTTTCTTTCTATTGTTGTGCAGCAATAAACCAGGATGAACTGGCCATCTTCCAGGTCAGATTCAAAGCCATTGTCAGGTTATGGAATCTATCAGCAAACTTTTCAAAGTACTCAGAAAATGTGTCCACTTTTTCTTTGCATTGCTGAACATCCACTACTCTATCACTTGCTTTCTCCTTGCTGGGACAAAATATTCAACACCCACAAGTTGAAAGAGGAAAGTTTTATTTCAGCTCAGTTTGTTGATAGTCCCTAGTCAGCTAACTCCAAGGCATCGCAGAAAAGAAACTGTCCATAGCAGGTTATGCAGAGAGCAGCAAGCAATGAGTCCGCCTTCCACCTTTCCCTTCCATACAAGTTAAAAGCCTGTTTCAAATGTCACATATAACTGATTAATGATACAATAATAAACTGAATTGCATAGAACTCTGATGTCTATAGAATTTAGTTTATAAATGAATATTAACTTGTGTGCTGAATTATCATTTTAAAAATAAATTGTCATGTAAGATTTATACTTTCTAGAATCTTTGAGGTGAAAAATAATTGTTCAATTTAGTAATATTATTAGAGAATAATAATGCTAAAATAATCTGATGAATCCATGATGTGAGAAAAGTCTAGCAGTTATGAACCAATGATATGACTAGTGATATAAGTTCATTTTAGTAACATTTAAATACAAAGTGTACAGGACAGGAACTAATGAGATTACCTAGAATCATTTTGTTCTATTATAAATCTGAATAATGTATTTTTTCTTTTTGTTGCTACATAAACTCCCCTTCTGAATATAACAACCTGTGATCTGCTATACGGTTTCCATTAAACTGTTTCTAATTATGAATTTGAAAACTAAGCAGAGAAAAATGTGTTTGGTTTATAAGAAATATTATGCCCTGACTAGGCAAGTGGATAACTTATTAAGTCCCTGACTTAAAATGAAAATTTATAAGGGCTAAGGATGTGGGCTATGTGAAAACCCTGGGTTTAATTCCCAGTACCAAACACACACACACACACACACACACACACACACACACACACACACACACGATAATGAAAGGATATATGGCAAAATGATCCTGCCCCCCCAAATAATATATTTCTGATTACTAGGAATAAAGAAGTACATAGCCACACAAAATTTTAATATAACACTCTGTTTCTCTTGGTGTCAAAAGAGCAGCTACTACAAGATGAGATACCTGTTAATTACAAGGATAAGTAGAGTTTCGGAGAATACTGCATTTAAGTGAAAATTTTGCATCTTCAAATGCAGTATCTGGATCAAAGAGATAAGCATGTTATGAAGGCAATTTTGAAACAAAAAAATCAGGGAAGATAAGAGTCAAAGGAGACTAATGAGCTAAAACACAGAAAATATTGTGTCAACCCGAAAGCATATCTTAATATTAGTACTAATAACTAGAGAATTTATTTTTGTTACCATTTAATCCACTTATAATATAATTAATTGCTCTTAATCTTATAATTGTGACTCAAAATAATGCACATTTAATAATAGAAGTTTATAGTCAGGAACAAACTTCCAATAGTACTAATAATGCAATATTACATATTGCCATTGCTATTCAGTCATTCATTTTAATGGTATCTTAAAGGCAATGAAGCCTTTGTGGTCCAGGTTGAAGATTTTTTCATGACATTAGATCAGGAAGAGTTTCTCAACTGTTTTCTGGCAGAAATTGCTGTAAATTCTTGTCACAGTGTGCTTGATGGGTTTAATTTCGATCAACTTTGGCCTATATCATGTAAGATCTGGATAAATGCATACCTGCAAAGCCATCGGAAAATAGAAATGTTGGCATAAACTGTTTGACTCTCTTATTCACCCCTTCAGTGCAGGCAAGGCAAGAAAAAATATTCTTTATCAAGTCATGACAATACATTGGTAAAGGAATACATGAATCTTAAAATCTTGTTAAAAGCTCACAGTAGGAGATATTACTGTTTTAAAAAGAAACCTGATTTAAATGTTAGTCACAGCTCCCAGAAAAGCAGAATTCTAGCAGCAGCACTTAACCACCAGAGACAAGATAGTGATTGTATTGAGTCACATGGATCAAGTAGTAACCAGATTGATATTACTTTCAGGGATATTTGACAGTTGGGAATTTATCACAGTGTCTGTAGGACTGAAATAAAAGGGAAGTCTATTATCAGTTCTTACTGGCCTGCAAAACTAGGGGAAATAAAACACCTATTAACATCTGGAAAATCACTACAGACATTAAAAATATTTAAAATATAATTATGTACCATATAATATGATGATGAAATTATAAAATTAGAAAAATAAATTATATACTTGATCTTAGCCAAAAGGCTGAGAAGAGATAAAAAATAAATCATAGAATAGTATGTGGCCTTAACATACAGGAAGATGTCCTAACTAAGCTACATTTTAGAAGGACTTCTATTGAACATATATACATATGTGTGTGTATATACATATATGAAACTAATCAACTCAGGAATAGTAAAAGAAATGCAAACCCGAACTACAGTGACTATAACTTTATATGTGTGGATATATATATATATGAATTTTCATATATAGACTATAAGAACATCACTTTATGGATATTCACTGTAAATATTAGGACGGTTTAAATAGTGCATTTTATTATTCAAACTTTATCTTTGATCAGTATGACAATAAAATTCAATGTAGAAAATTGTGTCTCTATCTCGAATTTAAATAGCTCTATTCTTCCTGGAAAAAAAAAACTAAGCACACATTTAACTTTTATCTCATATATTTGCTGAATTAATTACTAGGCAAATAAGTATTGCTATTCAGACAATGATGGGTAGTTTTATATTTGAAAATGTTGATTTATTTACTTGTCTTCAATTAATTCCCAGAAGAGTGGAGATGGTTAATATGCCTAATTTCACTGAAAATACATTTTTATCATTTAAAATTCCTTTTAAATTCCACATTTTGCCTACAAGGAATCCTCTACAATGTACATATGTATAATCTCTTTAGAATAATATAAATCATAAATCTGCTTTATGTGTATGTGGCTATGCTCTTGCCATTTGTTATTTACTTCAAAATTATTAAATAAAAGGACATTTTGATGGACAGAATTGAAGATAGAATAACCAAGATAGAGTCAAATAGATCACAGAAAGTAGTTTTTAAATTCATAAACACATACATCACTCATGAATGAAATGAGACTGTTAGCATACTTTATTTAGAAATATTGGCATAAATGCCAACACAGTCATCTAAAAGTACACATATTCTGTATCTACTTATCAACATGGGTAAAGTAGTCTAGTTGGGTTTAAAAGTGTCAAAACTTTGTTTTTGAGAAATCTAAGTAACTTAATTGGTTCACGTCAAACAATGCATTGAAGAAAAAATTACATTTTGGTTTCAGAATTTATTGTTATTTATTTCAGTGATCATAAACTAGTAAAAAATTTACTTTTTACTGTGTATATAATTGTACACAGAGCATATGAAATTCTTTATACTATACTTTAAACATAACTAGGTGAATTCCAGGATTATAGTGCTTATACATACATACATATGTATATATATATTTTTTTTTTTGAGACAGGGTCTCACTATGTAGTTGAGACTACATTTTATATTTTAATAAAAATCCAACTGTTATCATTTTTAGAAAAATACATGCTTAGTAGCATAATGAGAACTGTGTGCAATATTGCCAACTGTTTTGCATTGACTATATATTTCTTAATACATTGATTTTTCAGAATCTTGTGAGGAGCAAGAAATATTAAGATCTTCCACATTTTGCTCATGATGAAACAGAGACATCCAGATTGAGTAAATTATTTAAGGTTATATGCTTAGCAAGTAATATGTGTAAGATTGCAAAATAGTATAGCTTCAAGGTTTGAATGTCAAAGTTACTATGCAACACTATGTCCATCATCGCTCTCATAGAAGTAACACCATTTTACCAAATTTAATTAAATGCCATCCTCATTTAATGTCAGTAGTCTAGTACCCCACCTCATTGCCCACAAAACTACATACGAATATACACACCGGGGGATTTTTCTATCACTTTGTGTATGAATGGCATCTTATCTTTCATGCTTCACCAAACCATTTCTCACCTGACAAGGCCTTGTAGAAATAAATTCATGTCTACTGATAAAATATATTCAATTTAATGACCAATTTATCGACTATACTCAAATCTATAGTGTTTACTCAGAAATCATTTTCCCACTGAATCTGTATTGCAATTAATGTTTCATATGTTTTTAGAGTTGCAAATTATTTCTATACAGTACATTTTAAGGACTAGAACAGATGAGTGAAAATGTGTGCATTTTCAATTTCCTTTTTCATTGTTTATTGGTACGTTTTGGTGTACAGCAGAGTTACATTCATCATTGTGATCTTGTACCTTTACATGATGCATCTTGGTTCTTGTTTTGTCCTCGTATCCCTGCCCTCCCTTTGGCTCCTCTACCCTTCCCTATTTATGAAGACTTTGTTTCCATTTTTTTTCTTTTCTCATATTTTTTTTTCTTTTCCTTTCTTTCCTTTTCCCTACCCTTCCCACTTCCCTACTCCCCTAGCCCTTTTCTTATGTCACATTATCAATTATACAATTTAACCTTACTTACACTTTTAGTTTTTCACACCATTCATCCACACTGGTTTGCACTACTCAGAGGTGCATTTTCAATTTTAATAAATGTTTTCAATTTTTTTCAGCTTTAATTGAGTTTATTGGTACATTTTAGGGATACAGTACAGTTGCATTCATTGTTGGGATCATGTACCTCTGCATGACAAGTCTTGACTCTCATTTTTTCCCCTTACCTCTGCCCTCCCTTCACCCCCTCCTCCCCTCCCCATCTACAAACACTTTATTTTCATCTTTTCATTCTCTCACATTTTTTTCTTTTCCCTTTTTTAAACAATAAATCTCAAAGCCAGTGACAGTGGTGCAAGCCTGAAATTCCAGCTATTCTGCAGGCTGAGGCAGGATGATTATGAGTTCATGGACAGTCAATGAAATTACTAAGGCTGAGTCTGCAGCTCAGTAATAATGTCATTGCCTTGCTTGCATGAGGCTCTGGATTCACCCCCTTACCACAATCTATGTTAAAAATGAAACTCAAACAAAAATCTATAACTCATCAGAATTATTGTCTTAGTAACTTCTCTCATCCTTGGGGTATACTATCCAAAACCCACAATTTAAGGAAGGAAAAAATTTATTTGGGCACTCTTTGAGATTTACTCTAGGATTATCAGGGTCAAAAACAAAAAAACACAGAATGAAAGGGCCTATAAATGAAACAAAGTACTCATGGCATGACTGGCCAAGAAGCAAAGTGTGAAAGAAGCTGGCGAGAGAGCAACACCCTTCTGGGTCATCCCACCAGAGTGACATATCTCTTCCGACCAGAGCTTGCAAGTCAGCTACATTGGCTCCATCACAGTCACGTTGCAGTCTCACCCGTGAGAGCATTGTGCTTTTGGGGGACATAAATAATACTATATATCCTGCTTTCTATATCTTACACACTGTGTTTAAACATACTTATGTTTGCTACATTAAAGAATGTAACTCATTAACATATTTTAATTTAATCTACATTTCTCTGATCATTGAATTTGATGATATTTTTCTATATGATGTACTGGTTTTTACATGTGTATAAGTAGCCCAAGATTTTAATAATTATATGTGTTAGATGCAGAAAATTAATTTTATTCTCTAAATTGAATATTTCTATAAAATAAAACTAATTTATAGTGCTAGTTTAAATCATTTGAAATATTTTCAACAGTTTGATATAATTGTTTATAAATCTTTACTGTCAACATGTGGTTAAGCAGTAAGTTTTCTCAATATACTATGTTTTCATATGGGCATTCTTCGAAAACTGCTATATAGATTCAATGTAATCCCAATTGAAATGCTAGCAGCATACTGAGAAAGTAACCCAAAAATTCATTAGGAACAAGAAGAGACCTAGAATAGTAAAAGCAATTCTAGGCAATAAAAACAAGGTAGAGGGTATAACAATCACCAACTTGAAAGTATACTACAAAGCTACTGTAATAAAAATAACATGGTACTAGCAAAGAAACAGACCTGAGGACCAGTGGAACAGATTAGAAAGTGTAGAAAAAACTCCAGACACATTCAGCCACCTCATCTTTGACAAAGGAGCCAGACACCCTCACTGGAGGAAAGCCTTTTTAATAAATTAACAGTGCTGGAAAAACTAGGTTTCAACTCAACCAAGAGTAAGCTAGATCTGTACCTCTCATCACACACTAAATTAAAATAAAATATATTAAATATATAAATATTAAAAAAGAAACACTGAACTGGCTGGATGAGAGGTTAGTAGAACTCTTGAGGACATTGGTGTGGAAAAATATTTTATGAACAAAACCTTAATTGCCCATGAACTAGCACAAACAATCAACAAGTGGGATGTTCTCTTACTAAAAACCTTCTATATAGTAAAAGAAACAACCAACAATGTGAAGAGACAACCCACAATGTGGGAAAAAATTTTTTATTGGCTGTTCCTTAGACAAAGGCCTACCATCTAGAATATATATGGAACATAAAAAACATCAGACCACCAAAATTCAAAGACCCAATCCAAAAATGAGATCTGAAATGAACAGACATTTCTTAAAGAAGTATAAATAGCAAATAAACATATAAAAAAATGTTCAACATCACTGGTCCTTCAAGAGATGCAAATGAAAACAACACTGAGATTTCACCTCACCCCAGGAAGAATGGCTGATATCATGAAATCAACCAATAACAAATGCTGGAAGGGTTGCGTGGAAAGAGGAACATCGTTCCACTGCTGATGGGATCATAGACTCGAGCAACCACTGTGGAAATCAATATGGAGATACCTCAAATAACTAGGATTAGAAGTTCCATTTGACCCAGCTATTCCCCCTAGGGCATTTTTCCCAAATAATGAAAATAATCATACCACCGTGATATATGTGCACACATGTTAATAGCAGCATAATTTGTAACAGCTCAAACTTGGAAGAAGCCCAATTGCCTATAAACTAAAGACTGGATAAAGAAAATGTGGTTCTTTGATAAAGTGGAGTACTATTCAGCCATAAAGAATGAAAAATTAGAGCCATTTGTAGCTAAATGGATGCACATTGAGTCCATTCTCTTAAGTGAAATGAATAGGACACACATGTATAAATTCCAAATAGTTTCTCTATTGTGAGAGTCTGAAAGTGTAAATAAGGACTAACAGACAATGTGAATAAGGAAGAAAGGGGGCAAAGGGGAAGGGGAAGGAATTAATACGAAAAAGTGGAAACAAAGTCTTTGTAGATTGGGAGGAACGGAGGGGTTGAAGGGAGGGCAGGGGAATGGGGAAAAATAAAAACCAAGATGGATTTTGTAAAGGTGCAAATTTCCAATGAGGAATGTCACTATATTGCATATCTTAAATGTAACAATAAAATTAAGTTTTAAAAAATACACTGTGTTTTCAGTTAGCTAAGAATATTATGTAAATACACTTCCATTATTGTTAAAACTTTGGTAATTATCTGAATCTATTCCTCTGCTCTTGATAATACACATACACAAAATAATGTTGCAAAAGATACTAAATAACAACAAAAAAACAATGGTACAAAATTTATCTTAAAAGAATGCAATATATATATATATAATTTATATACTATATTATATGAGTATGTGTGTGTATAATTGTTTTTGTACCAGGGATCAAACTCTGGACCTTGTTTTTGTGAGGCAGGCAGAAGCACTACACTACTGAGCTAAATCCCTGGTCCTACTCAGAATATCTTTGCCCTACTACAGGTGGAAAATAGCTGGAATAGGGAGTGAATCCTTACTAAAAAGATGGTCCTGCAGGAAAAAATGGCATTATTAGCAAATACGGAACAGAAAACTCTTTTAGCATCAATGCTAATTGTACTTAGTATAAAGAGTTGCAACTAAAGGAAAAAAGATGACACAGTCATTCAATATAGAAAAAAATTGTGACTTCACAAAATTTTGGAATATAAGTATGCCTTCATGCATATTAACAGGCAATAAATTTTAATGTCAACTTTTCAATTTGGTAGAATATTATAAAAATAAAAGTGAACATGATAAAATATTGCTGAATTACTAAAGCTTCAATCAAGTAAGAAAGACAGCAATGGGCATCCGAAATGAACAGACATTTCTCAGACAAAGAAGTAAAAGCACCAAGCAAATATATGAAAAAATGTTCCACATCACTAGTCATTTGAGAGATGCAGATGAAAACAACACCGAGATTCCTCCTCACCCCACAAAGAATGGCTGCTATCAAGAAATCACACAATAACAAATGTTGGCAGGGTTGTGGGGAGAAAGGAACCCTTTTCCATTGTTGGTGGGAGTGCAGACTGGTGCAGCCACCATAGAAATCAACATGGAGATACCTCAAAGAGCTTGGACTAGAGGTTCCATTTACCCATCCATCGTTCTGCTGGGTATCTTTCCAAAAGAACTAAAAGAATCGTATCACAGTGATGTATGCACACCCATGTTTATAGCAGCACAGTTTGTAATAGCTAAAACTTGAAAACAGCCCATTTGTCCATAGGTAGGAAACTGTATAAAGAAGATGTGGTTTTTCTATAAAATGGAATACTATTCAGCCATAAAGAATGAGAAATTATGGATACATATTGAAGATATACTCCTAAGTGAAATAAATAAGCCACACATGTGTAAATACCAAATAGTTTCTCTGGTGTGAATAAACTGCAATAATACATAAGATCCTAATAAGATTACTGACGTGAAATGGAAAGAAAGGGGCTAAAGGTGTAGGGAAGGTGGAATGGGCAGGGAAAGGGTAATAAGGGAAAAGAAAAAAATGTGAGATAAAGAAAAGATGAAAATAAAGTGTTTGTAGATGGGGAGGGGAGCAAGGGGTGAAGGGACAAGGGGAAAAAATGCGAACCAAGACCTGTCATGTAGAGGTACAAGATCCCAACAATGAATGTAACTGTACTGTATCCCTAAAATGTACCAATAAACTCAATTAAATCTGAAAAAAAAAGAAAAGTAGCATAGTTCTTTGGGGTACAAGAAAAAACAGGTTAGTATGTATAATTCAAAAATATAAATGAATTATATTTTGGGAATTCTGTTTTTCTAGAACATACTAAAGAGCAACAATGAAATAGCTAAGTTATATTATATTATTTCCAAGTTAAAGAGAGAATTGTACAGTTGAGAGTAGGTGGTCTGCTATAAGTGTATGCCTCCTGCAAGGCTTTTTATTAGGTAAAGCGGCACTAAGAACAAAGTCAATGATGCTTTACACTTTCAGATTCTTGATATTTAAAAGACAAAATAAAAAATGAAGGACTGCACCCATGGATAAATATAATTGGATAAAATAAGGAACTTGTAGGAAATGCTATGTATTCAGAGAAGGTTGGCCTAGGGCCTTTTCCTTACAAAATTTTCTCTTATAAAACTACTCATTTCAGAAAAATAGATGCAAAATTATAATTAAATACTGAAACAATTATTTCCTAGTAAATAACAGTATAAAAAGGAAAATAGAAAAAATAATGAACACTCATTGAACAATTGTATTATTCCAAGCACTTCACAAGCATTGCTTAATTTAATCTTTAAAAATGGATACAATTTTGACCTATTAATCATAGTGGAAAGTTCTATTTTAAGAGCTTTCAGATCAAACTTCTAGTAAATGATAAGCTCAGAGCTTAAACTCCATTGAAAATAAATTGATTTGGTCTCATTAACACCCATAAGGAATGACCCTGTACTAGTGATCTGAAGTACAACCAGTGCAATACAGGAAGGAGTAATTGACTTTGGAACTCATTAGGTTTCTTAAATATTCATTGATCAGTACAGACAAGCAACAATTATGGGAGGTAAAGTACGGTGGTTGTAAAAGTTTTAGAGACATGTAAGCAGCTTATATGTAATTGGTGTTAAGGAGATAACTAGTAGAAACTGCTCAGATGCTCAAGTGTGGGCCAATGTTTCTCATGATTTTGCATGGATCATAACCTCCTGAGGCCTGAGATTTGCGTTTCAGACTAGTGACAAAGTGAACCAAAGTTCTGGTTCAAGGCCTCACTATGAGAACCACTACTTGGGCAGAAAGGCACCTGCACACAGAGTCATATCACACTAGTTTGCATTCAGTTTTTTTCTCAGTCTTCAGAAGCCTTAGAGGAGCAGGATTAGGGTGATATTGTATTATTATTGTTTAAGAAATTTTAATTGTCCCAAAATTCTGAAAATATAAATCTAATGTAGTAAAAAAAAAGGTCTAAATTAACATGTAGAACTTCTTTATATTCCTGAAAATATTAAGAACAAAATAAATATGCTTCCAGTCAGCAGGTTGAAATGTAGTATTTTTTTTATAACTGCATATTTCTTTTCACAATACTGTCATTACCTCAGTGAAGGATAAATATGACAAGTAAATATTTAAAATAATTCATGTTTTCATTCTGAACATTTTTCTTTTGTGTATATTCAGAAATTCTAAATAAAATGCATTTCAATACTTAATTTAGTTGGGTTATCTGCTAAAGTTCATTCATTAATTATATGTCACAAATTCTATCTTGTACTCTATTATACAGATCTTATATTTATGCAACTAGGGAAAAGAAATGGCAAATGTGAGAAAAACAGTTCTTTGTTTTCTCCCTATTGCATTTTATACTTTTTAACATAAAGCAAGTATCTGGTTGATTATAGATTACTAAACAAACTAGGTAACTATCACCAGCAGATTAAAAGAATAAATTTTGCCTATCGAACATGATATTATTTCTCCAAAATTATACCTTTAAATAGTTTTTACAAAGAAAGCACAATGGAATTTGTTGATATACGTATAATTGGAAGATATAATCTATTAATAGTCATTGCTGCCATAAAATAATTATTTTAATTTTCAGAGTGTTAAATGACTATTCAAAATGCCCATAAACATAATCCTAAAGAAATTCATAAAACTAAAAATTGCATATAATTTAAATCTTTATTATTCTGAAAATATAGGGATATAAGTGCAAGTACACTGATGGCATAGATGAAAAGGAATATTTTATTGTTCATAATCACACTATGTTTAAATCATTACATAAAATTTATTTAGTATAACATAGTTCACACTTTCAGAAAATAAGATGAGAATAAAGAAGTAAATATTACTTTCTTATATGGGGTTTTCTAAATAAATGGGTTAGTGCTTAAAAAATGTTAGGGTCAAGAATTTCTAGCTGAAAAATGTAATCTGAATGCCAAGTATATGGTATTCAAACTCTTCTGCTTTAAATGTCAGAGCTGTTTGCTTGTAAAAAAGAGCTAGATTGATAAAAGCAGTCAAAGAAATAGAAAACAGAAATGAAATCAAATATGACATATAGAAGAGCAGAACAGAGCACCGTGAAAAGTCACACCCTTCATTGGAAAAGAAAACACATATTTCTAAAAATAGGTCAGTCTATTTTTAAACATATTTTACAAGTCTAAAATTCAAAAATTGTGGTAAGGAAGCATATTTCTATGCAATCTGATTTTTAAAAATACAATTAAATGATTTTCTCATTCTATAATTGTTACAAATATATAGTTTCTCACTTAGTTTTAATTTGATTTTTACTGTCATTTTTCTCATTTGAACATAAAAATCAGTAACATTTTTATCAAACTTTTGTGGTGTGTTTATTTAATATATTACTAACGGACAATAAATATCCCTTTAAGTCTAAAAACATCAGAGAATGTGTTCCTGTTATAGCCATTGTTTCACGTAGGAAATGTGTCTTAAATTATATCAATAGCAACATACATATTCGAGTATTTTTATATATAAACTACATATTACTTTTTGTACAACACAGTAAATTTTTCAAAATTTTATTTTAGTTTAGTCAATGCAACATGTGAGAAAATGTCAGAGTAAAACAAATGAAAGACATGAAAAAGAATGTGGTGTAATGTACTATAAGAACACACTATAATATATTAGGCTTTTTTTTCAGATTAGAAAAACAAAATCTCTATTATACTTTCCCATCCTACTATATCCATTACTATTCAGGAGGTATATTATTCCTATTTATATATATAATGTGCTTTTGGATTAGATATTGCCAATATTGCACTTTGATATTTTGGTCAAATTATACTTAATTTTAAGAATTTGTTTTATTAGTAGTTAGACTATGAAATAATAGATTTATAATAGTATTTTAATACAATTATAAATAAAAATGTATGAACTTCTCTGTTATAAAGTAAATAAGAAAAAGCCTAAATTGAATAAAATACATATTCAAGTGAAAGAGATTGCTTATTGCATATTTATTTTTTATTGCTTTTGTTGTATTTGATAGAGAAGATTCACATAGGCTCTAGAAATACTGTTAAATATTTAAAAGTTTAACAACAAAGAAAACTGTTCAATTATATGTAGACTTCAATATTGTGCATATGTTATGTGAGTGAAAGCAAAAACTAATTCATAAATCTATGTTTGAAATTTATAAAGTCATGGATATAAGTAGTGCAGTAACTGCCTAGTATGTGAAAGGTCCAAGGTCTGATCTCTAGGACTGTAAAAATACTATTACTAGTAATGATAAAATATATGTAACATATATTTAATATCTATAATATAATAACATATTATTTTAAATTATGCATAAAATACAACCAATCTAGCAAAAATAATAAGCAGCTCGATAGACTGCTTCTTCTATTGAAAGTGTTTATAAAATAGTGAATCTTAAGCTCCTAGATAAAGAAGAGCAACAGAAACCTGAAATTCATACAAGGGAGGAAATTATACAGATCAGAATAGAAATCAGTGTAATGGAGACAAAGAGAACGACACAAAAAATGAATCGAAGAGTTGGTTTTTCCAAAGAATAAATAGAATTGATAAATCCTTAGTCAACTTTATCAAAAAAAAGGACAGAAAAGGCTTAAATCCATGCAATTTGGAATGAAAAAGTTAGAACAGATCCAGCAGAAATCCAGAGGATCATCAATACTTACTTTGAAAACTTTCACTCTAATGAAATGGAAATCGCAGAATAAAGGGACAGATTTCTAGATGCATATGAATTATCAAAGAATGAAGAAGATATAAATATTCTAAATACCCCAATTATAATTAGTGAAATTGAAAGTGTAATTAAGAATTTACCACAAAGAAAAGCCCAGGTCCTGATGGCTTCACTGCTGAATTTTATAAGACATTTAGAGAAGAACTATGCTACTACTCTTTAAACTTTTCTATGAAATTGAAAGGAAGCAATACTTCCAAATTCATTCTTGGAAGCAGGTGTAACTTTGATTCCAAAACCAGGGAAAGGCCCAACTAAAAAAGAGAACTACAGGTCAATCTCCCCAATGAACATAAAATAACATAGTGACAAACGGAATACAGAGGGTTTTCAAGAAGATCATATACTTTGACCAAGTGTGATTTATCTCAGAGATGCAAAGATGGATCAACATACATAAATCAATAAATGTAATACACTATATTAACAAAGTCAAGGACAAAAATCATATGATCATCTCACTAGATGCAGTAAAAGCATTTGACAAAATTTAACACCCATTCATGATAAAAACCCTACAGAAAATTGGAACAGATGTACTTTATCTCAACTTTATAAAGACCATCTATGAAAATCTAACAGCCATTATACTAAATGGTCAAAACTAAAAACCTTCATGCTCAAATCAGGAATAAGACAAGGATGGCCACTATCACCACTCCTGTTTAGTATAGTTTTGGAAACATTAGCCACAGCAATTAGACAAGAGAAAGAAGTAAAAGCAAAATAAAGACAGGAAAGGAAGATGTTAAACTGTAATTATTTGCTGATTATATGATACTCTCCATAGACCAAAAGAACTCCTCCAGAAAATTTCTAGACTTGACATTCAGTAGAGAAGCTGGATACAATGTAAACACTCAAAAAATCATTATCCTTCTTGTACTCAAATAACAGAATCACTGAGAGAGAAATTAGGGAAACAATACCTTTCACAATAGCATCCAAAAAAATGAAATATCTAGGAATCAATAGACATCTACACTGAAAACTCCAGCACTCTGAAAAAAGAGATTGAACAGGATATAAGAAAATGGAAAGACATCCCTTGCTCCTGGGTAGGAAGAACTGATATAGTGGAAATGACCATACTTCCAAGGCTGCTAACTAAATTCAATACAATTCCAATTGAAATTCCAACAGTATATTTCACAGAATTAGAGAAAATAATCTAAAAATTCATTTGGAACCAGAAAAGACTTGGAATAGCAAAAGCAATTCTAGACAACAGAGACATGGCAGAGGGTGACACAATTCCGAACTTGAAATGACACTGCAAAACCACTGTGTTTCCAATAAAGCAATTATTTTTTGTCTTTTCCTTGGCTTTTTACTTGCTAACTTGTGCAAAGAAGAAGTAATATATCAGGTGGGAAATAAATATTTGTATAAACTAATTCCAGTGGGCATATTTAGTGCTAAGTTGTAGCTCTATTCATTTTAGCAACAAGGTATTTATTTTATTTGTGGTATCGGTTTGCATTGATGTGCCTGGAATCCAATCACAATCCTAAAAAGAAATAAATTAATTCTTCAAAGTATGGGATTAAATACATAAACAAATAAGAAACACTAGAAGTAAATGATGACTTCCGATTTCACAAATACAGCCACATAAACCAAAACGTGAGGGACTAATAAAAGGAAAAGAAAGGAATTCTCAAAGACACTCTTTTCTCTGGCTTTATTGTTTTAACTAAGATTCCACTCTAATCTCTCCACTCAAATTAGCCTTTAAACTAATTACTATCTTCCTGGTTGGGATCATGGTTCAAATTAAAACATAATTTATCATTTTGACATGAAAAATGGTGAAGTAAAAGTCTCCATCTAAACACTTGTTTGCTTTCATCTCCCAAAATATATTTCATGTTTATTTTTTCCCCTCAAATAAAGAATTGACTTTCTGAGCAAGAGGATGTAAGGGATAAAGAAATATTATTCGTGACAATTACCACACATTATACAGGAAATCTGAAGTGAGAAAATGAAGTAAGTCCAGTGGCATCAACTAGGATTTTTCATACCCTAGTGCTTAAAATGAGGCTAAACATTGAGGATGCAGCTCAGTGGTAGAACACTTGTTTAGTTTGTGTGAGGCTATTCAATTTCCGGGTTCCTTCCCCAAAACAAACTGTACATTAACTGTATATAAATATGCCTTATAATATCTACAATATAATCAAATTATATATAAATATATATCATCAATAATCACATACTTCAGCCATTTATAGTCTGCCTGTTTTGTATTCTTGTTAGATGTGATCAATATGACAACCCTGGTCTAAGTAATTTCCAAACACAATAAAACACTTCTTACTTCTTTTTCCCAGCACTGGATATTGAACTGGGGGCTTTTGCAGTGAGTTATATCTCTAGCAAATTTCTTAATTTTTATATTGAGACAGGGTCTTAAGTCACTAAATTACCCAGAATGGATGGTATTAGAAGTGTGTGCCAGCACTCTCAGATGGAACACAAATTTCTCAAAGGAAAGAAGTGAGGATTTAGGAAAAAGAAGTATAAAATGAAAAAATATATGTGGAATAGAAAATTTACTAGATTTAGCTAGCAAGACATTAGGTAATATAGAAGAGAAAATTAGTGAATTAAAGGCATGATAGGAATAAACTGAAATAAAATCCAGTGATCCATAACACTCAATAAATCCCCCAGAATACATATAAAAGCACACCAATAACCTCCAAATCCAGACTGTTTTGTGTTACACTGTCACTAGTGTATAAAATTATATCTTGTATATTCTTATTTCATTTTCAGCAAAGATTCCAGTCTCCTCATGCAGATTTTGGAAGGAGCCCTTTTGCTGTATGCTTAATGCATGTCCAAATTTATTGCTTATAATTTGTACCTGTTTACTTTTTAATTTATTTTTAAGCATTTTCCTTACATTTAAAACACCAGTGTGTGTCCTTACTTCAGCAAGTCCACCAAGCTCATTTAGACACTCAACTGTGCTTCCATTATGCAATAACTGAAGTTCTTTGCTTTGTCCAATTTTCTCATTGATTATTTAGGATGAAAAAGTACAAGTCCCTATTTTTTGTCATGGCCAAAACATAATTATAATATATTCTGAGAGTTAATAATCAATCTATATGGTAGAAGATGCTTTCTTTCAAAATAGAGAAATTTCTTATTATTTTAAAATATTAGACACAAGTACATTCATTTTCTGGTTATTTGCTCAAATTCTGTCAGATTTTATTATAGCTCAAGAGATAATTGTAATTTCTTGTTTTTTTAAAAGCCCATTAACTTGTTATTTATTTTAGCTATTTACTTTCTTTGAAAATTCCTCACATTAGGATCGCTGGCATTAATTACTTATTAAGTGTAGAATATTAAAGCAATATATTAAAAATCCAGCCTGGGATTTAGCTCAGTAGTGCCGCCGCTTACCTTGCAAGTGCAAGGTCCCAAGTTCGATCCCTGGTACCAAAAAAAAAAAAAAAAAAAATCCCAAAGCCTGGACCCTGTTGCAGATCTGCTAAGCCAGAGTCTAAATATTCATAAGAATCTTAGGTGTTAAATGTGCACCTTAAAATTTGAGAAGCACTAAGTAATATACAAACTAAAAAATCGAATAAGAACTGAAATAATTTGAAGTCTGAAGAATCAAAATGACTAATGTGAGTATAGTTTGTACCAGGTATTTTTTAAATTGTGCCAGGGACACACACACACACACTCACAGACACACACACACTCTACTGCTCTTACATTGCACTACTATATTTTCTTACAGAAAATTTCCCCCTAAAGGGTAAGGTAGCAATCAAAGTAAATGTCACCGTCTGAAAAATGAATTCTAGCTCTTACATTTTATTTGTGAACCAGATTTAGTGTATAGGTCAACAGCAACATGGTACATTTTTCTAATATTAGTTTATTCTGTCATTTACTTCCATTTAGTGTCAGATAGCGTTAGAATTGTGAGAGTATACGTAAACCAGTTCAAGAAAAGAATGGCCATTGTTTGGAAATAATTGACAGAATAATAAACCGTTTACTACTCTACTTTGCAGGAAGTCAAGACAAATCGATAGTTATGTCACTTCGATTGCAGTCCTTCTGAAATTTTTTAGCAATGCTGTAAATGGATAGGTGGCTTAACACACCCATTGAGAAAAAGGTAAAATATTGTCTAAGATGCATATAAATGCATTATTATGTACATTTAGAGATTTTTCCAATTTAGCTATTTATTCAAATCAGCAAACGTGTCTTAAATATACATAAATGTAAATGCAATTTAACAAGCCCTGTGGATATTCAAACTTATAGGCATCCTGTAGTTTTGAAATCCAAAGGACAAACATGCAGGAAATGCAGAATGTGGCTAGGGTGGGATTCTTTGTAGACAGTAACAAGTCTGGAAATATCTCATGGCAAGAAACTACAGAAAAGGTTTCACTGGATGACTATATAGGATACTGCAGGAAAGAAAAGCTTAAAATGATATTTTAAGTGGGGCCAAAGAAACAAAGGGAAAATTTGCAATGTAGTTGAAATAGTTTTGACAAAGTGAGTGCCAAAAGGAGTGATAATTTTTCCAAAGTACAGCATTATGTGGGGTGAATTGCAAAAATGTGTATTTATTTATAAGACCCTTGAATTAATCTTTGTAAAAGAATAATGAGAATGGAAAGGAGTCATCGTATATGATAGATGTAATGGAAGAAGATGACACTCCCTCTGGGAAATAATTTGGGAGAGGATAAATACTATTCCCTTTGAAAATAGAGGGGGGAGAAAAAGTACAGTCTGTATTGAAAAGAGATTTTAGGGTGTACTGAGTTGGGCAGGCCAGGGTAAACATGAAGGAAAATATAAAGTAGAAGAAATGCATAGTGAGGTTTATCAATACAAATTCAAGACACATCAATTTAGTTTAACTTAATTTGGCACCTATTAGTTTTATAATATGTGTAATATATATAACAATGTCTCGGAATGTAGACTAGTCTGGCCTTGAACTCATTATATGGCTCAGGATGTCCTCCAAGTTGCATTTGAGTTTAACCTGCCTCAGCCTTCTGAGTGCTGCATTTATAGGCATAAAACACCACACCCTGCAGTAGTTTGTATATAATACATGTACCTGGAAGAGGCTATAAATATGCAGAGTTTCATGAAGCCAAGGTAAAGTATTTGAGATATAGCAGGAAGACACAAGGAAGTAAACTAAAGATGGTAGTTTTAGGGAGAGTAACACGTAAAAATAAAATACAGTAGACAAAATAAAAAAATATATTCAGCACAGAGAACAATCAGGAAAAATGAAATGAATCAAAAAATGGGAGAGGAGATTGTATTTATATATAGTCTCCAGTATCTACAGAGGCTTTTAGTAGTCTTAAATTCTTAAGGAGGTAAACAAGAATTAGGTAATAAGGTGAGAGAATATATTACTGAATACAGAAAAAATGTTAATCATCTCATTAGGCTTCACAGATAGTATCTAGATGGGTTTAGTAGAATACTACATAATCTTTCCACTAAAAGTTCAACTGATCTTATTAATACCTATTTTTGTACTCAGTCTCCTAATTGCAGTACCTAGATTTATATGAGATCCAATAACCAAAAAGTAAGAATATGAGAGAAGTTGTTATTAGAACGCTTCTTGTTATGCCTAGAATTTTATTTCAGATCTACAGAGAATTTTCTGTATATTTTATGGTTCATTTTCTACCTCAAACACAAGGAAATAAATATATTGTTTCAGATGCTTACTTCATTCTCAGAGTCTAAAAGTGCATGTTTTCTCACAAGTTCTAACACTTAATTAAATGTTAACATTGTGGCTTCTTCCAGTAAGCTTTACAAAATTGCTTTATGCATTAAGTTTTAAACTCGGAATAAATCTCAGTATAAGGTGTTAAGAGACAACTTTAATTTTTGCATCAAACTATGTGCTGATCTGTTAAAAACAGTTCCCTTGATTTTGAGATACTATTGAATACACAAATATAGCTACACTTTAATCTAAATTACATACTTACTAATTTGTTCCATATAAGTTAGCCCCTTCTTTCTATGGGGGAAAATCTGTTTCACACAATATGCATTGCTTTATAAAAAACAAACTTTCCAGGAGGGTAGAAAACAATGCACCTTGTAATTATGTTTCTTACATATTATTCCACACTTGGGAAAGTTATACTGAACATATCTCTATAACCAAAGCCTAGCCTAATAGCACAATTATTTTAATAAAACTATCTCTCTCACAGTGAGTTGCTTTGGGTACTATAATGCTACATGTGTTATGTCTTTAAATGTAGTACATAAGATCCTAATGATATAATGGACAATGTGAAATAGGAAGAAAGGAGCTAAACGTGTAGGGAAAGTGGGAAGGGTAGGGGAAAGCTAACAAGGGAAAGAAAAAAATATGAGAAAATGAAGATATGGAAATTAAGTGTTTATAAAGGGGGAGGAAAGAGGGGTGAAGGGAGACAAGGTGAAAAATTGAGAACCAAGACCTGTCATGTAAAGGTACAGGATCCCAATGATGAATGTAACTGTACTGTGTACCTAAAATGTACCAATGAACTCAATGAGGAAAAATAAATAAATTTACAAATCCCTTGCTGAACTGGCTTCACAATGGGGTAGTAAGTAATTCTATTTAATCAGGTGGATTCTATCTAAATGCAGTTTGAGTTGGATTAGGGGCCCAAGAAATACAAGCTAACGGTACTGGGATGGACAGAAGTTAAGGGGATGTCTTGTGATTTAAAATGTTCCATATATTCTGAAAGTTCAGCACTGAAATGCCATTTCATGAGATCACTGTAGCAAAGAGTGCCCATGGCAAATTATAGCCTCTGCAGCACTTGCAAGTATTGGTGCTTTTCTGAACAACAAATAGTTCCACATTGCATTCCTTTCATCCAAATTGCCTTTTCTGTACTTCAATTTTATAAATGTCCAATTTTAAATAAAAAGCAAAACAAGCAACATACCCTAATGTAGCCATGATAACCTCTTTAATACTCCAATGTGCTCTTAATATCATTTATTACTTTGTCCTAGTATCACTTCATTCTAACATTCAACATGCTTCTACCTATCAGAAAAAATATTGTTGTTTAGGAAGGGGATATGTCACGTCTTAGCATGATAAACAGTTACTTCTACTTTATTCCCTCTCACAACGAGGAGAAAAACAGCTCTTTAAATCCATAGGTTATTTCCATGCAAGGCCATAGACAATTCATAAACATAAGACCAATATGGTTAAAATCTCTGGGTATTTTTCTAAATTTAAGCAAGTAAAGCTATTTTTATTTGGGAGGCATTTTCTTTTCTCAAACAGGTATTTCTTTTAACATTTACTTATGAATAGACACTGTGCTGAGTACTGAGATAAAATGAAATTATCCTTGTCAACAAACATCATAGTGTTTAGTTGCAAATAATAACTCCACACAAGGAATGTAAATACTACGTACGGCAAACAAATACTAATAAGAATAACCTATAAATGACACATTAAAAATAATAATGAATGAATCAGGGGATGCATAAAGGGGAAAGCATCCAATAAGAAAATTTGCTGGAAACATAGAGTGAAATGGCTCTAAGATAATAAAACTGATTGTTCCAAAAATATACCTTGGGGAGCTCCTGCTGAGTTGCCAACATCATTTATAACAGTTGTCCTGTTAAAAATGCTTTGCAACAGTGAAAATTAGACAAGCACAGCTCGGATATATGAAAAGAAACAATGTATACATTCATATAGGATGAAGAAATTTCTCAAGAAGTGAAAGATTTTCAAATGGAGACTGGCAAAATCATTTTAATTTTTCAAGAACTATTTTTAATTTATTTCATTCATTCAAATATAAATTTATTTTTGAATCTACATTATTGGTCTGTTTTGAAAATCAAAATTAAAAAGTGCCACATGATGCCAAGGTTATATTGTTCAGACTTCTTTGTTGCAGATAATTTAAAGCTTCTAAAATTAAATGTAATTGGTGAATTTAAAACAGAGTATTAATTACATATGACAGAATTCTGGCACACAAGTTGATAGGACTGGATCTTAATGATTGATGTAATTTTATTCCCCATATATTTTTGATTCATAGCAAGTCTACTTTAAAAATTATCAGATGCAACTGATTGATGTAATTAGACCATGAAAATGAATGAAATTTTCTGGCATTTTAGGCAATAACTCACTGAAATGAGGTGACTAATTTGTAAGCTTCTAGAGTCAGATCAATTTTAATTCACTAATTTATATTACTAAATTATATTCCAATTTATGAGGACAAAAATATTAAGCACTGTACAGTCTGCTGAGGCTGCCAAAGAATCATGGATTTTAGTGCTGAGAAGGTTAACTATATAAATGTTTAATGCCCTAAACCAGCAAGCCAACATTTCTAGTACAATAAAAGTAAATGATATAGTTCAAAGCAGTGACAATTGCTAATTTATAAAACATTAAATTTTATCAGTGGGACTAGATATTGCCAGGTAAAACCAAATGAAGAAAATATTTTAAAAACCAATAATATAGTTGAAATTTACTTTTTATATGTATTCTAATAGAAATTTAACCAAAATTTTGAAAGGCATTTTCACTGTTAATGAATGATGTGTTGGTTAATAGTTGAACCACAGGGATTTACTAACAACTCCTTAAGTATCAAATGAAGAATGAGTACACATCCATATATCACAAATGTGTTATATTTTTTACAGAAAAAAAATACTCAAAGACAAATTGATTTGCCATTTAGTCAAGACATTGTCTCAAGGTTTAAATAGTCTAGGGAAGGTTTTTCTTTATTCATGAAGAAAGAAGCTAAAACCTAATCTTTTCTGCAAAATCCTTTCATAGTTAGAATAAAACTATTACCCAGTTTGTTAAACAATGTAGAAACTTTAGCTCCAAATTATACCATCAGAGAATACAACTGTGAAGCAATTACTGTCTGAGTCTGCTGAAGAAAACTGATCATACATCTAATCACTCGTGCACATGTGTGCATAAAGAGGGAGCAGTCCAGTGTCATTTATAGGATGGAACAACAATGGATATTTTAAAACTTCTAAATGTGCCATTATTTGAGGGATTTATATTTATATATTACTATTTATGTCTTGAATGGCATAAAACATCCAATTAGCAGTAGGTTTTTTTCCTGGTACTTTACTAATTAGGATTTGGATATTTTTGCATAAAATTATTGTAATGATTTTACATTCACACAGTGATAAAAGTGCCATTTCACCTTACACACTGATGGATTTTATATATACTTTCTAATTATGTGTCTACGTTATCATACATTATGATAGATGGAAATGCTAGTAATAGATATATAATAGATATGAATTACTAGTAAATACTAGTAATTGATGTAAAACCTGTAATAAATATAGGTCATTTTAATACTAAACTTTTTTTAAAAACAAGTGACTTTTCATCTGGAAAACATTAATATGAAGATTTGTCATATATCATCTCTAGTCCTATTATTTCTTTGGGCCATTATTGTAATATATATTATATATATGTAATCATATATATGTGTGTGTGTGTGTGTGTGTGTGTGTGTGTATGAATATATAGTGTCTTTTCCCACCATCAAATCCCTTCACACTTGGCTAGGAAGCAGTCTCATTTAGGACAGCAGAGTTATCCCTCTATCTGAAAGCAATATACTAATGAAACACTAAGATCAAGACTAGTTTATAGTCTTTCATAGAAAGTTGTGGTATAAAGCACTTTATTTTCATCTTTTTTAGCTAAAATGATATATGTGATGTTTCAAAGTATTATGGAGAAAATATTTTGTGATAGGTATATAAGGTGGCTAGGAAGCAGTCTCATTTAGGACAGCAGAGTTATCCCTCTATCTGAAAGCAATATACTAATGAAACACTAAGATCAAGACTAGTTTATAGTCTTTCACAGAAAGTTGTGGTATAAAGCACTTTATTTTCATCTTTTTTAGCTGAAATGATATATGTGACGTTTCAAAGTATTATGGAGAAAATATTTTGTAATAGGTATATAAGTTTGTTGATTTCTATTTTAAATGAGTTCTTTGTTTAGATTTGGTTTGGATTGTTTTTCAGATTTAAGAAAATAAAGAAATTAGGGAGGAACAGTAAAATTCAAGACCAGCCTGAACTACGTGGCAAGACTTCGTCTCAATAAATAGATAAATACATACATATACACATAAAATTTTGAAAGAAGATAAAATATGTATTTTCTTATAACTTAAACTGAATATAAAACATTATAAGGACCAAATAGGTCTTTCCTCAGATGAAGTATTGTCAGCTTTATAATTCTCTCTCAAGACTAAGAATCATCTCTTTACAACTCCAGTGTCAAGGGAAATTGCATCCTTATCTCCAAATGTCTGTTAGGAGGTAAAAGAGCCTTATCCTGATTTAAAACTACCTCTATCATAAGCGGATGAAAAGCTGTTACCCCTTTAAATAAAGGAAACTTTCTAACACAGAGAGATACTGTAGCCTGGATCCTAACTGTTCCCCCAAAGGTCTATGTTATGTGTGAATGGTGGATCCCTAGGCCACAACATTGTTGGGTGTGGTGCACACTTTAAGAGGTGTGGCCTAGCGGTGGTTTTCCAGTCATTATTGGGAAAATGTTCATGAAGAGGAGCATGGAAACGCAGTTCCTCCTTCTCAGTTTTGCATTTTGACCATAATCTGAACAGTTTTGCTCTTCCCTGTGATTCCACAATGATGTGTAGTACCCCTCATTCCAAAAATTTAAAGCACTGAGTCTCCTGTACTGTACTTTATGTATATAAGCAAAAATAAACTCTTTACCTTAATAAACTGACTTTCTTGAATATTTGTTACACTAACAGAAAGCTGATGAACACAGATAATTATGTTAATTACCAGGAAGTCAGAATGGACTGTTTTTAAGTTCAGTGGTGATATCAAGTCCTCTACTTGAAGATGGCTTTCAGTTTATCTTGAAACACATGTAAAACAGGTTGTATATGCTTGGCTCCGTGAAATTCTTAGATTTCTTCCATTTTTTAATCATTTTGGTAGATTATTTGTAATATGCATCATATTCTGCCTTAGTGCTTATTCAATAATAAAATCATTTTCTTGGTGCATTGCTTACTCTAGAGATTTTCAAGGTTGAGAAATTTTATCTTTAATTATATTTCTTTTTTATTTTTCCTTTTTTATTTTTATATGAGCTTATGGGTATATTTTAGGTATACAGTACACTTACATTCATTATTGGAATCTTGTACTTAATTATATTTCTTAAGCAAGTTACATGCACTCTTTTCCAGAAGATATATTCATTTCTTCCCTTGAGAATGACATTGTTCCCATTTTCATCGTAAGAGATATTGATTATATACTCAAGACTATTGTTTTCTGTTTGTTTTCAGTACATATAAATATACCTTTATAAAGTTTTAAAACTTTTTCTATGTAGCTCTTTAATATTGTAAATTTCCCTTTCAGCATTGCTCTTGTTCAGTCTGATAAAATGTGAAATGCTACATACGCATTTTCTTCAACTCAACGTGCATTTTAAATATTCTATTTGAAATGTATCAAAAACATATAAAAAATCAATGATTATATTACACATGAGCATGCTAAGTATATCATACCAACACAGAGACTGGCAAAATAGATTCAAGAATAAAATAGATTAAAATGGATTTCATGTATTTTCCCACATCTTCTTCTGTGTTGTTTCGATATACTTTAAAATTCAGTTTTTAATTATTTATTTCTTTATTAATTTTATTGGTTTAAGTATGCAAAATAATGACATTTTGAACAGACAGCTGAATGAGGACAGAGACCATGTTTAATCACATGAACTGAATTTTACACAACTGTTTGCTAATCCTTGAACAGTATAGTCAGAAAAAGTACTTATGGTTAAGTTGGATTATTGCCGTGGAAATCCCATTAAATCACTGCTTGAAAAAAAAAAAAAGTTCACAAGCAAAAGACAAATGGAGAGTCTAGACTTCCACAATTATGAGATTGTAATAGGAATCCCCAAACTTTAGCGAGTGTGGTGTCAGATAAAGCCAAGCAGGGAATCGGGACTTTCTTCCCACTGATAGGCAATTAATATCAGTAATGGCTATCTGTGGTATCTGGTAGTAATGAGGTACTCTTCTCCTTTCTTCACCCTCATTGTCATTTAATATTTAGAAAGCTAGCTCAGTCATCAGCCCTGGATAGAGATTAGAATTTCCCCCACCTATGCCAAGCCGGAAAAGATAAAAATAAAGTATCCCCACCTTGAATGACAACAGAAGACAAACTAAACCTAGGGAAATGTCTTCAGTTATCAGTGAAATGACGGTGTTCCACTTCTTTCCCCTATCGGAATCAGTTAAAAAAAGGAAATAAATCAGAAACAAGGAAAACAAAAATTGAATAAGATCCAGGGAGCTGTAAGACTTACAATGTTCATACTTAGTAGAAAAAATTTCATCATAATATAAGTGAAAAGATTCAAAATAAATCACAGAAAATATGATCAATATATGCCAATATTGAGATGAAGTGCTAAATTTATCTGATAAATATTTAAATAATTTATATTCACTTTGTTTCTACGAACATGCTTGAAGCAAATGTTAAAACCAAAACTTCTGAGAAAGTCATAATAGAAATAGAATGAAATGAAAATTATAGAACACTCAAACATGCTAACCATGAACAAATCTATCCTAAGATGTATGCTATTTGAACTTCTAAAAGTGATAGATAAAAATATCTTAAAATAAGCTGTCACATAGAATGACAGTGGATTTTTCATCAAAAAACACGGACGCCCATGGATACCACTCAGTATCTCTCAAATCCTGGGTTGAGGGGACTGAATCAGCCAAACAGCAATGTAATACCTAGCAAAAAAATATCCTGCATGAGTAAAGAGGTATCTAGGCATAAATAATATTTGGCTAGGTTGAGAGTATCATGGAAATTGTCTACATCCTTACCAATTTTCTGTCCACTGATTTTATCATTGTATCAGTCAGTGCTTGCTAAACAAACATGTTTAATGCAAGATATACAAATATGCAAGTATTTGTAAGTGAGGTGTGAAGGAATGCAAAACGTACTGGAGATCCGAAGAATCCATTCTGGAGCTCAATGTAGTGTCGTCTGAGAGTCAATACCAGGGTCTGTGATGGAAGCATAATGGGTTTGAAGCCAGGAGATGATGTCCCAGGTGAAGGCTCCTATGAAGAAACAGCAGGAGCCTCGCTTCTCCATTTCCCCTTTATCACATTCAGACAACACTACGCCTTAGGGTGGGTCTTCTGTATTCCAGAAATCCTCTCTGTCACA
Organism: Fukomys damarensis; assembly: GCF_012274545.1. NCBI lineage: Eukaryota > Metazoa > Chordata > Mammalia > Rodentia > Bathyergidae > Fukomys > Fukomys damarensis. The sequence continues at coordinate 7,634,449 of NW_022900918.1, forward strand.
CTTAGAATGATGCTGCCCCAATTTAGTTGGGTGTTCTTAATCAAGCTGACACAATCAACTACCACAATTATTTTTTGAAAAGGTTGTTCAAATCTTTGATGACAGATGTAGATTTCCATCCTCTTCTTTCAATTACATTAGGCTTTCCTTTCTTTCTTCCTTCCTTCCTTCCCTCCTTCCTTCCTTCCTTCCTTCCTTCCTTCCTTCCTTCCTTCTTTCCTTCCTTCCTTCCTTTTTGGTACTGACTCCAAATGTTTTATAGCTCTATAATAGTTGCATGAATCTTTAGGACAGTTCTATTTTCCTGATGAGTATCTTTGATGCTCCAAGCATTACAAAGTTTCCCCTCTGTCTGGTGGTAATAGCTACGTTTTCCAGTTCTCCCTGAGTTCAGAACAATTATTCCTTTGCTATTTTGGGGTGATCTTTCACTGACACCTGGTATCTTGGTATCTTCTTCAAGTGGATAAGCTCATCCATGCCTTGTTAGACATTCCAAGGAGATTCTTTGCAGGTGTCCGGTGCCAGTTCTATTCTCACATGCTTTTTTGTGGGAATTCAAGACATTCTGAACCCATGCCCTTTACTTCATCTTCGCAACTTCCTGGACCAGACCTGCTTCCCTCTATGGCTTGGGTGTATAATCTTTCCTCAAAATATGAAATACTACAATCTTGGGGTTGATCTTCATTGTTTCTTTTATCTGAGATTTTATTCTTCTGTGTTACTTGGTAGCCAGTAACTGAAAATTCTTGTTTTATATAATTTTTACCTTCATTTTCTTCATACTGTCACATATTTTGTTTTTTTCCAGAATGAACAATAATTCTGTATGTGCATGCATGCACGTTTCCTTGCGTGTGTGTGTGTGTGTGTGTGTGTGTGTGTGTGTGTGTTATTTTTGGCATCTTCTAAATAGGCAAGAATTTAAAAATATAACCCCTACAATATTAATTATATTAAATAATTGCTGGAAAATGAAAATTGAGTATGGTAAGTGTAGGGAGTCAGACCTGATATTAGATGGAGGAAACAATTTCTCTTTAAAATAAAAACAATAGGCCTTTACTCAGATCAACAGAGAACACTGAAACAAATGAGTTAGAGCTATACATTAACTGACTGGTGTTTGAGAGCCTGTTTTTTTTCTCCATTTAAGAAAAAATCACTTCTCCATTTTTTAAAAAAAATATGATTTTGTGTGATTTATCTTGAATACTTGATGGAATGCCTTTCATGGGTCATTACAAATACTATGCAGCTTCTTCAGGGGCACTTCCATGATGAAGTGACCAAGAGAAAGGCATTAGAGAGTCAGTTTTTTTAAGAAAAAGAATGCCTTATCCCTCTCCCTCTAACTTTCCTAGGTGGCAGCTGAAAAAGATCGATGTACTGAAATAAATAGTTTGACAAACCCATATCTGGAGACTGGATCATCTAATTTTTATATAAATAGTAATTCTATGTATGGGAATATGTTTGACTACATTCTACTCTACCAAGATAATAAATATATGTCAAAGCATTTTTAAGAGCTGCTATAGCTTTAAAAGAAAAGCAGATTTATAGTGCCATAAAAATCCCCAATATTGACTAAGCCTTTCAAATATTAATAATGTGTAAATGTAGTCAACTTATTGGACATATTTGCAATTTCATTCAGATTCAGAGTCAAATGTTATTAATAAATTATTTAATTTTATATTACATACTCCATTATATTAGAGTACCCATTTTTAATTTACTATAAGTAAATGGTTAGTTTATTGAATTACAAATAATTGAAGATGGCCTTTTCACTGTATATGAGATATAAATGCTTAAACAATGTTATATTGAATGCTTTAGGGAAATAAAGAGTTGAAACTTTAGTGTATATTGCTCATAATATATCTTACTCTGAGAGCTTTAAGTTAATCTATATCTTTTACTTTCAGTGGGTTATAATGCATACAATTTAACCTTAAAATATATTTATATTAATAGCCATTTGCAGAGACAAAGTCCTTACAAAATGAAATCTTCTTCTTTGACTAAAAGAGCATTAAATGTAAGTATTTCAATCATTATTTTTCCATCTGTACATTTTTATTAATCACAGTTAAACTGAAAGTAGCTCCCTGTCAAGTAAGATAGACTCTTGCAATCTATGATTTAGGGAAAATGTGTCAAGGCTTACACCAGATGAGCTGCCTCAAAGTCTTTACACCCCAAGTGATTCAATAACCATAGGACAGGACAAATTATTCTCTAAACTCTGACTGTGCCAGTCACCTTATGGAGGCCTGCATATGCATTTTAAACTTAATTATCACAATAATGTAAAAGCAAAAAATATAATGCTTGTTAACAAAAGAAAAGTGACAGGTTAAGGAGTTAACCTTAAAGGCATCTGTGGATAAAGTATTTAGCCATTAATTTAATCAGTGCTATTCCACTGCAAAAGTCTGTACTGTTCCCCCTACTCCATATTTCAATAATTCAATCTTATTTTTGCTAATCCTTTCCAAACGTCTGATAACAAAAGCACTAAAAAGCATAGTTTAACTCTTGTAATTTAAAAAAACTGCTAAAAGACAAACATTCTTTAGAAATGGCCTCCTCTTCTGGAGAAGACATCACTTCTTATCTTGACCTTTCTGCTTTGTTTCTTCTGACTACATCCCTTTAAGTCTAAGGAAAGATTCACCCATGTTGAATTTTCATTAAAGAAATTCTCAAGTGAAAACTAAAATCTTTGTTTTTATTTCAGTAGTATGACTGTATTGATGTAATGTATTTACATTTGTAAGTATATTTTCTGCAAGAACTCAGAAAGGCAGGAACTGTGCTTCATTTGTCATTTTGTCTTAACCCCTGCTAGGTAAATGGATAGACAAATGAAAGTACTGAATGAATTTCACTGCAATTAATGAAGCTACAGGAATTGTAAAGAGGTCATTATAATGAGCAATGAGCAAGTTCATTTTGTTTTGTTTTCCTTTCCCTTGTTTTGTTTTGTTTCATTCCTGGCAATGCAATTGGGGGCTTCCCACCTGCTGAGTCAACAATTTAATAATGAAAGTGTTTTCCACAGTGGCTATGGCAAAGGGATTTAGTACATAAAACCTTCACCTCGGGGATTTTAGATCATCCTTAGTAACAACCGTGCAATGTTATATTGCCTAATCTCGCATAAACGCCTAAATCAAATACTACATCAATATGTGCCAAATAGAAAATCCTAGGGGCTAGAGATTTAGCTCAGTGGTGCTGCAGCCTGACCTGGCAGCACAACGTCCCAAGTTCAATTCCCGGTACCGTAAAAACAAAACAAAACAAAACAAAAACAATTCTATTCCAATTGGTTTCTCTTGGCCTTCTCTTTAAGCATTCTGCACCCATTCCAATATACTTCATCTGGTTTAACTGTACAGAACTTTGCTCTGTCCACACAATTACTCAACAGATCTTCTAAAAAATATCTAATCATTTCAATAAATGGAGGAAATAAATAGCTGATAGGACCTGGTATTGCCACCTCAGCAAATACCAAGGATAGAAGCTATGAGAAACAAAATTCTTCATGGGTTTTCAGGCCCTCAGAAACTTGAATTAGGAGGTACGAGCTGACAGCAAAGTAACATTTCTAGTTGCCTTGAAGTCAGCCCACCTTTAAGAAATTTGGTCAAATTTGCCTTTCATGTTACCAGGCTTTCCTCTAATACTACTCACCATTTCTCTGTTTGAAAATCTAAATTTAATTTCAGAAAACTGTCCGATGAATATGCTTGAAAAGAGTAGTCCACGATTCTTCCTACATGTCGGATTCATCTGAGAATTCCTATCTACAAGACTAGTCATAAGATTTCCTGAACTTGCCTGAACTTTAGAGAAGGTTCTTCTTTACATAGACCATCTGTAGAATGTTTCTATCTGCTACCGTTTTCCCCACCAATTTTCAGGTGCAAATCTTTTTTAAACATCTCAACAGTTTTACAATCCAGGAATTTCTTTCTCAAGAATGTAAAAGAGCCATACCTGAAGAGAGTATCCCTGTTTTTCACATAGGGAGGGTAGAAAGCTACCTTTTGTGTGTTCTTTTGTTCAGAAATTATGAAACTTCTACTTGTCATTTAAAGACAGTATGGTAAAGTTTTACTTTTCCTTTGGCCAAGTCTGGTGAGCAAACACAGGTAAAGTACAATGACCCACGTACCAGCAGCTGAAAATTCTACCATTTGTCTTAGTTGAGTTCAAGTTTTTCTCCATTCCTACTTTTAAGAAAGTCTTATTTTCTTGCTTGACTTTCATGCAATATTCCCTTTGATACTATTTGACTTCCTATCTGCTTAATTCAGTTTCAAATGACTAATTCCACAAATGTACACCTTATCATGTTTATGTTTTCAAAAGTTCTACAAGAAGTTCTAAAGTATATCTAGGTTGGTTAACCACTGATTTTTATGTTAGCATAAATACAAATATTCTGAGTCAAAGTACATTTGCATTTAATGTATTACAAATGTTGAATGATTGTAATTGTGCCTTCATTTATAGGAAATTCTAGCCCCCCCAAAAATTGTGTCCAGCTATCTTGGGTCCTTGCTTAAGAAAAAATATAAATTAAAACTAAAGCACATATATAGAAAAAAGATCATTAATTTTGAAAAGTTAGAGGGAAGATAGGAAAGGACTTGGTTTAAGTAGCTGGAGTGGGTACACACTCATAACAGGAGTTCAGATCCGCAAAAGCCAGAGACCATTTTTCAAGGATTAGCTCACAGGCTGGGGTTGGACTGATCACAGTCAGTGTACATGACCTTTTAGGCTGAGGATGGCTACCTTTTCAGGAAAGGATTATCTCTGTCTGTGGTAAGCTCAGCCAAGTAGGACCTACTATTCTTGGACTCCAGGTAATTACAAGTTTAGGACAATGGCTAGAGACTTTTGTGTATAGCTGAAAGTCTGAAAATAGTCCATCCTGGTGGTCTCAGTCTTGAAGGGAATGAGATTATGCAAACAGACTAAGCAACCTTGCTTTGCCAACTTTTAAGACTCTCTCTATGGGCAGCTGAGAAGATATTTCACCCACTAAATGAACTTCTGTGAAGATGGGTTATAAACAGCATGGTAGCCAATAATAACTCTAGAATGAACTTTGAAATCCTAAAATATGCCCAAAGTGATCTTGCCAAGTGTATGTTCTAAATATTACCATAATGTAGCATTAATAAAGCAATGAATGATTAGCATGAATGAAGCACTCAGTGGTTTATCACCCAGAAGAACTTAAGTTATAATACTGTTGGTCACTTCATCAGGAACCATTAGATGCTAACAGATTTGATCCTGACAATACAACAAATTAAAAGAGATCACTACAAGCACAGAAGCATCATGTCTTGGCATAGAGGTTTACATGTAATTTGGTACATTGCCAGACAGATTACTATAGTATTTGCCAATAGTACATTGCTTTGTAAATAGAGAAGGGTGAAGGGGGTTAAGGGTGGTGAAGTGAGGGCAAGGATATGGAGAAAGCATAAGAACCAAGATACATCAAGTCAAGGCACAAGATCCCAATGCTGAATGTAACTGTATTGTTTACCTTAAATGGACCAATAAACAACAGAAAATGAAAAGAAATTTTTGATACAGAATATTGAGAAAAGAAACAACTTCCTGATCTTAAATATTAATAGAATGTCCACTTCACACAGGTTTTTCTTCTGCTGAAAGTAAATCCATATATCAAATCAGAAAAATCTTGAAGATAATTTATTTCCCTATAAGACTTGTGACTGTCATTCCAGAATGTGGTTCATGTTTTCTTAAAGATTTATATATATTTAAAAAAATTTACAAGCAAATTATAGGCTTCAGATGATGGAAACTTTACTAGAAGGAGTCACTGAAAAATTTAGAAATATCTCTTGAGCTTAATTATGCTTATTTTTTATTAACTGTCCCTATTTGGAATTAATATTTTCAAACTGTAGCACGAAATTGAAGTCTTATCACAGTGATAACTGCACCGTGAAAGCGATGATGGCGATGAAAAGGATGATAAATTATTAAGGAGATTTGGCACAAAGAGTTCAAAAGAAATGACTTAGTTTGCAGGCCAAATGTGAAGCTGCCGCTTGGCACCGAAACTAATGACCCAAACTAACCGGCTTGAGTGTGATTCAGTATTATCGTGTCAGCTTTCCCCTCTCCTGCCAATACAAGAAAACAAACTGATTCCCAAAGGAGGAAGGAAAAATGAACAAGTCATTTCCTTGGTCAAATGTTACACTGTGGTCAGGTCTCTATGGTCAATTTAATAGACACCTTATAAAAAACTCTGAAGGACAGAAGTGATTTTCTAATAGATCTGCCTAGTGACATAAATGACAGAGAATTCAGTAGCAAAGCGCGTTTGACCTTAATAACAAAAGAAGTGTTTTAATTCCTGTGGGTAGAATTTGAGCAATAATCAATTACCCCAGAATGAACTACAATAATGAATCCTTCTACTTAAAAATAATAACAAACGGTAACATATCTTATATAATCGCCTGAGGAAAAAGCATAGAAGAACATCATTTGGTTAATAATTAGCACATAGATACTCATTTCAGGTTCAAATAAGATCAATTTTCTAAAAATTTTATCTTTTTTTTTGTCCCAGGGATCAAACTTGGGACTTTGCACTTGTGAGGCAGGCAGTGGAGCCGTAGAGATAAATTTCCAAAGTCTCATCATTTAACAAGATTGTTGACTGGTATTTTTGCATTAGAGAACACTTTTGTCATTGACATGAACTAATATAACTCGAAACTAAATTCTACATGATGTAAGAATTCTTAAAAATGAAAAATACACTTGATTTTAGTGAAAAGGCTAAGAAGCAATTGAAAAATTAAACTTATATTAAATACATGAATTTTTTAAATCTTTATTTGTAAAAATGATGAACTCATTAAGGCTGGCCCTGGATTTCCTCTCACAACTAATCATGCAAAAAAGTGAAGATCACCATAAAATGTTTTCTATTTTCAAAAAAGTTCTGATTGTATAATTCTCATATTCCTACATCAATTTCTCCTCATTGCTATGGTGTATTGTACATGATGTCTGTACTTAACGGCCTTTTGTTACTAAAACAAATTACCTAAGGCCTCATAAAATTAAAAAGTAGAAAGGTTATTTTCACTCACTGTTTTAGAAGAATAAACTCATGGTTATTCAGCCCAGAGACTTTTGAGCTTGTGGTGAGGCATTACATCATGGGGGAAGAATAGGTAAAGGAAACCCTTTCCCCTCATGACCAGCTGCAAATTAGATAGAGACCAACACTCCACAGCCACATTGGAGAGCAGGCCTCAGTGACCCCAAACTTTCCACTCAGCCCTACCTATTAAATGTTCCAACACACCTAGTGCAAGTATTTGTTTGTTTTTTTTTGTTGTTGTTGTTGTTGTTGCTGTTGTTTTTTGAGACGGGGTCTCACTGTGTAGTTGAGACTGACCTGGAACTCACTTTGTAGCCCAGGCTGGTCTCAAACTCATAGTGAACCTCCTGCCTCAGCCTCCCAGGTGCTGGGATTACAGGCACACACCAGCAGGCCCGGCCTAGTGCAATTATGTGGACCAAGCTTTTAACACATGGACCTTTTGGGGACATAAAAGACCAAAGCAATAACAGTATCTTTCTCACAATGAGTGAACAAATATTGGCATATTCTTACTGACTATATCCTATATTTTATTTAGATTTCTTTATATTTGTTAAATCATATATTTTTTTCTGTTTCTAAGTCTTTTTCCAGTATGCCGTGCTAAGTAACAACTTCATATCTTAGATATATCTAAGACACTTCTCAGGCTGTTATTTTGCATTTTATTTCTTGAAAGTTTGGGTAGGTCTTCTGTCTTACTTACTTTTCTGGTTGCTGACACAAGATACCCAGTGCCTACAAGTTAAAAGAGGAAAATATTTATTTTCGCTCAGACTTCGCAGAGGTTTTAGTCCATTGTCAGCTGCATCTATATCAGGATGACGTGAGAGAGGGCATCGCAGAGGAGAGACAGTCCGTGTGTGGCAAGCAGAAGGCAGCAGAGCAACAAACAACAGCAGTAGCAGCAGGAGCCGTTCCTTTTTTATCCCATCTGTGCTGCAAGCCTTTTAGGTGGTGTGCCCACACCCGGAATCAATCAGTGGACTAAACCAGTATCATGTACCCCTAGTCCCAGTATAACATCCCTAATCCACATTCACAAACCCTAGATCACCCACCTCTAAAAAACCCTACCCATGACTGCATAAGGCTTTGGAGGGCCATCTAGATAAAGACATAACATCTTCTCAACACTTTTTCATAGAATATATCTCAATTTTGGTTAATTTTATGCTTTTCTGATGATTAGACAAGTTATGCGTTTTGGAGAACAAAGTCACAAATTCAAAGTCATACTGTACTGAAGATTGATGCTAGCAACAAGACCTTTCTCCTTTATCACCAGTCTAATATAATATCTGTCAAGTTCCTCCACTATAAACTTACTCTTTCCTCTCCTTTCAGTCTGTATCCCTTGAAAAGAAATCCTTGTATGTAACCCCAAATTAAGAATTGGGAAACTCTGAGCAGCCATCTTGAAGGTTCAATAGATACATAAATTATTTTGATTTCTCTTAAACAGAAAATTCGTTTCTTCTCTTTTATGTATTAGTTTAATCACTTATTTATACCCCTATAGAATCATGGAGGCTCATTTGAACTTTAGATTATAGTCTAACTTGATTTATCTTATTTTGTTCCTTACATTGTTCAGGCTTTGAATATTTGGAGGATTTGGGTTGGCTCCTGTGTGCCACAGGCATATCCTATGTGTTCTCTTTCTTATTGAGCATTTTCTTGCTTTCTTGATATTACAGTATGGTCCAGGATATGTATTCTCAGCTATAGAAGTTGACATAACTCCAATGAACTGCAGTTTCTTTCTTAAGAGAATAGAGTTAGATACCAAGTTGGGTGTACTAGGTGTCAGTATGATTTTCAATATACTAAATGACATGGAAAAGATGAGAGATTATTCATATTGAGTGATATCAATAAACTAAAGATTACAGCCAGATAATAAAAGATCTTGCCAAGCAAAAGAAAATAGGTAGGTTTAATGGCTAATAAAAATTCAGATATTTTTTGTGAAACCAAAAAATTACATTATTTTATTTGTGTACCTATTCACATTCTAATTGTTTTTGGAAATTTATGAATTTACTGGATGTTATTCACTGAGGTCTAATTGTTGTTCAGGACATTAGATTTTTTTTAAAAAATAGCTATACGCATAATAGTTTATATTTTAGAGAATATATAGAAAAATAAAACATCAAATATTAATAATAAAGAATATAAATTATGATTAGATTGAAAGAACACAGTGAATGAAAAACAATTATGAAAGGAAATGTTTGGCGGAGAATGGTAACTAAAATTTCTCCAGTAATTTTACATTTCAATGGAGATTTCGATGTGCATATAAATCATGAGGAATTATGCATGGAACAACTGCTGCAGCGGAATACATTTTACAGCGAGTAAACTAAAATTGTGAATATTTAAAATAGAGCCATTTAAATTAGCCAATGATATGGCTAAGGGGTAAGTAAAGACAGTGGGAACATCTTTGCCCTGATGCTCTTTTCTAAAATGAGGAATATTGGGGAAGTAGCAGGGGTTAAGAGCAGTTTTTGCATGCCAGTTGTCTGCTAGACCCACTGTGCATTATACACCTTTGCAATAAGGTTATTGAGTATTGAGTGATATCAATAAACTAAAGATTACAGCCAGATAATAAAAGATCTTGCCAAGCAAAAGAAAATAGGTAGGTTTAATGGCTAATAAAAATTCAGATATTTTTTGTGAAACCAAAATTATTTTATTCATATTGAGTGATATCAATAAACTAAAGATTACAGCCAGATAATAAAAGATCTTGCCAAGCAAAAGAAAATAGGTAGGTTTAATGGCTAATAAAAATTCAGATATTTTTTGTGAAACCAAAAAATTACATTATTTTATTTGTGTGCCTATTCACATTCTAATTGTTTTTGGAAATTTATGAATTTACTGGATGTTATTCACTGAGGTCTAATTGTTGTTCAGGACATTAGATTTTTTTTAAAAAATAGCTATACGCATAATAGTTTATATTTTAGAGAATATATAGAAAAATAAAACATCAAATATTAATAATAAAGAATATAAATTATGATTAGATTGAAAGAACACAGTGAATGAAAAACAATTATGAAAGGAAATGTTTGGCGGAGAATGGTAACTAAAATTTCTCCAGTAATTTTACATTTCAATGGAGATTTCGATGTGCATATAAATCATGAGGAATTATGCATGGAACAACTGCTGCAGAGGAATACATTTTATAGCGAGTAAACTAAAATTGTGAATATTTAAAATAGAGCCATTTAAATTAGCCAATGATATGGCTAAGGGGTAAGTAAAGACAGTGGGAACACCTTTGCCCTGATGCTCTTTTCTAAAATGAGGAATATTGGGGAAGTAGCAGGGGTTAAGAGCAGTTTTTGCATGCCAGTTGTCTGCTAGACCCACTGTGCATTATACACCTTTGCAATAAGGTAACAAAAGGTATAATAAACGGATTGTGGTAGAACTCTAAATTTAGAAAAGGAGACTTGTACTTAACAATTCACATGCAAACAACTCCGGTAAGAAGGACTAACTGGGAGAAGGGAGTTATATAATTTAATGTAGTAAATAGAAAACGCCTGCCTGAAGAAAAACTTTTAAAACTAGCCCTTAGGTGAAGATTGAAGAACGAGTATCACTGGAACATGAAAGATCAGGCTGAACTGTACTTACTTTTGCTGGTCTATTCCAAAAAAAAAAAAACTCATTATGTGTTTTTTTGTGAATACACTCAAGATAGAAATGTGTTAGTACGCATACTGTTACAAATGTATATAGAGACTTGACTTTGCTTCCCCTTAGTACGATAGTGAAAATGTTATTTTTAAAAAGGAACTTTTAAATTTATATAAGTATATATATATATATATATATACATACATACATATGTATATAATCCCTTCTTATTAAAATTCAACAAGTTTTTCTTAGCTTTGTTACCTAATTCCCTCTTTCACTTTTTAAATTACTGATAAATGGTAGCTCTTCTAATCATTTTGTGTTCTAGATGTAAAGACCCACAATGAAAGACTGAAGAAATATCTTTGTGTGATCACCTCTAATCTGTCTCCAAATATCTCAACACAAACACAGGTAGTTTGGTGTAAAAAAAAAATAATTGTCAATATTCATATATTCTTGCTTCTGAATTATGTATATTTTCCATGAATAAAACTAATTCATTAATCTGCCATATATACTGACGACTATTACTTGTACCCAACCCAAAGTTTTGGTAACATTTTGTGCTATGCTTTCTGTAGAACATATCTGCCTTTTCTGACTGTAATAGGATCAAATCTAAGCAGACAAAATATGTAGATCTATTTTAAAGTTGTCTAGAAATACACTGTCACAGAGATTGGATAGGAAAAGTCATCCCTTACATATCTTCCAACTGCTGGCACTACACAGCATTTTGCTCATTATAACATAAGTCAAAGCTTTGCCTAGTAGTTCAGAGGCTAGAAAAGGTGTCCAGAAAATTCTTACTCACTGAAAATATTCCATTTGTGAGTATTATACTTTGGATAGTTCATATATAACATTTTTTGGAAAAGAAAGGATATTCTTGTCATTACCCACATTTCTACAAAAAGGGATACAATTACTATGAAACTTTTGGAAAGCAATAATATTGAAAAATATAATTTCTTGTATTGTATAGGTCTGTTCAGCAAGACATCTAAACTAAAAATTTGTCAGTACTGGAAATATTGGTCAGGACTCATTCCCTTCATTCTCCTATTCAGGAACCTGGGACAGAATTCCCCTGACATTCTGAAAGTTGTGCATTATACGGATAACAAACAAATCTGATTTCCAAAAGGTTCGGATAGAAGTCACACTCTAATAGAAGAGTTTTCCTTGAAGTTTTATCTTCTGCTTTTTGTTCATGTTCAATAAATTCTTTTTTTTTTTTGACTGTAACATCTCTCAAATTTCAGATGAGGACTTGGGTAACAGAAAAGACTGAATATACGACCTTTAAATGACAGCTTTAATAATGGAAATATGTAGATGTTGATTGTTAACATGAACTGTGGGCGGTAATGATACTCATGCTGTGTATAAGTAGAGATTTGGTCAATTTTCATATCGAATCTTTATGCATTTTATTTATCTTGCCTATTTCACTAAGTAGAAGTTCCAATAGGGTGTTGAAATGATACAGTAACGAGGGCACTACTATCTGTTTCCAATCTTGTTGAAAAATTTTTCCATATTTACCATTAATTATTAAATCATGAGCCAGCTTTGTTTTGTGTTTAATTTGTTCTTGTTTACTAGTTTCTTAGAATGACATTTCACACTATTGATTTGAAATTGTTATCTTTTCTATATACTTCACTGATGTTGTAAATTTACATTTAGCTATTCTGCCTGTATTTATATGGTGTATTTTCTTATTCATTTAGATAAAGATTGCATGATTTTCTGTTGCATAAATTTATAATTTAAATCTATTATTTTCAGAAAAGATCCTTTCTATGATTTTTATATTTACCATTTTTAAATTTTCAAAACATAGGTCCTATTTTAGTTTCTATTTTAAGTGCCCTTATGAAAAGAGTGATTTGGTGTTCTTAGAAACAATGTTGGCATAAATCTTCCATATATTAATTGTTATAATTGTACTGTTCTTATTTAATATGTATATTGGTATAATTGGATTTCATTTGCCTTGCTATTTGTTTTTATTTGTTTCATGAATACTTCAGATATTTTATCTTTTTTATATTTTTATCAATTAGGATATATTATGATAGTGTTTATTAGGTCTTCTTTGAAATTTATAATTTTCTCATTTGATCAATTACTGAGAAAAAACTTGAAGTGCCTACCTAAAACAGGATTTATATTGATTAATCTTTTCATTTTAGCAATTATTTTGCTGCACATATCTCTGTGAGCTGTATTATTAGGTAAATACCTATTTAGGTTTGCTGTCTTGTGGTACAGATGATTATATAATACTTTTTTCATGATTGCAAATCTTAATTTTTCTAAAATCTATTATTTCTGATATTAATAAATATTATACTATCCAGCTTTCTTTCTGTTAATGTTGGTGTAGTGCTGTGGTGGGAATTTGTGACCTAGCTTTCTTATTTTTGACCTATCTTTATATTTTATTTCATGTTTGACCTATCTTTACATTTAAATCAAATTTCCATTAGATGGCATGAGTTTAAGTATGCTTTGTTCCTTTCTCAGCAAATTAACCATATCTTTTAACTGTTACATTTATATTTTTAATTAAAAGTGGATATTATTATGATTGAAATGAAGCCTACTTGCTAGTTGTATTTGTTACTTCTGTTTTTAATGTATTTTATTTTATTTAAATTCTTTTCACTTAGTAAATGAGCATTTTTGGCTAGGTTGACTAATATTTGATGAATTAACATCTGTAATTTTTCTATCCCATTGATAAAATATCTACCAATATCATTAAAAATTAAAGTCTAGCTTTAATTTTCAACTTCTATTTTACAAGAGCTATGTTTTCAACATCCAGTCATTTGTATCTTCAGAAGCTCTTAAAACTCTCATCATACACAGACACTATGCAACCTATAATGATTCATGTTTATTTGTAGTGTGGTAAAAGAATTTTGAATCACAAACTAAATTATCTCAAATTAACCATGATATACTATGACATGTGTCATCAAAATCCTATTAATTCAAACTATATTTTAGAGAGATTTCCATAGACATAATTAAAATTATTATTTTTATCCTTCTATGTGACTACAATACTTACAGAATACTTGTCTGGCCTCTTTCCTTCTATCCTTTCAAAATAAGATTCATGTTTTCTGAGAGCCTCCCTGTTTTCACAGGAAAACAAAGCAATATCTGAGCTTGAAGCCAGAGGAATCAGAGAACAGGACAGTGGCTTGGTCCTGTGCCCACCAGGACTTCCTGAAATGATGAGCTTAATTTTGGCAGTGACTACCTATGCACTAAGTAAAGGGTAAAGTGTGAGAAACCTAGATGTAGCAATATCTATCTGTCTGTCTGTCATCTATCTATCTATCTATCTATATCTATCTATCTATCTATCTATCTATCTATCTATCTATCTATCATCTATGAATCTATCCACTATCCATCCATCATGCACCCATCCATTCATCGTTTTGTACCATGGCATAGAAACAAAATTTAATATTTCACTGTAGCACTTAAAAATGAAATGTAAATGTATGAAGTAGAAAAGAAATGCTTAATTTAATGTGTGAACACTAATTTTTTTAAATACAGGAAAAATAATGCTTACTGATAAAATTCTGAAGAACATATTGTAGCAAAATGACCGTATTTTTGTATTTTAATAATGTATCTTTTATCTTTAAAAAATGAAATAGTTGTTGATTTGTTTTTCATTTGCAGTGACCTATTTCCTATGACTTTTATAAGAAGCATGCTTTAATTTTCTCTGGATTCATTGCTAGATTTTAGAATTTTTTTTCTACTTGAATTAACAATTTTAAGGGTATTTATTTTTTCCTGAACTCTAATACTGTGTATTTTTTTTCTTAAGATTGTATTTGTAAATAGTTCTTTCACTTTTTAAAAAGTTTTCAAATGTAATATAAGGAACAAAAGAAAGAAGATTTGGGAAAAGAAAAAATATGAGAAAAAGAAAAAAATGGACATAAAATGTTTGTAAATGGGGAGGGAAGGAAGAGGGAAGGGAGGGCATGGAAAAGGGGAAAAAATGAGAACCAAGACCTGTCATGTAAAGGTGCAAGATCCCAGTGATGAATGTAACTGTACTGTATACCTAAAATGTACCAATAAACTCAATAAAGCAAAAAAAGAGGATTTGTGATTTTAGATATGATAAGCGAGAGTCATTACCAAAAGAATATTAAGAAGACCAGATATATTTGCATTAGAATTATTGTGTCATAGTCTGGAAAATATACAGACTCACAAAAAGGACAGAGGTGATTCAGTTCTCCAGCGATTTGTCACCGTCAACATTCATTGGTCTGGAACACTTTAAAGCAGAAATGACGTATATCAAGTATTATTCTTCCCAGCAATATAAGGCTGCCTTTTATTGACTAAGTAACAATGATAGATAATTTTATATTTATTTCATTTCACAAGTATGGAATATATGTGACAAAAAATAAATATTTTATCACATATGATATCCATGATCACTTTTATTTAATACAAATGACAATTTTGTTTTAGCATGATTTGAATCATTTTAGACATATTAACTAATTTAATACACGGCAATAAACTAATATAATTGTTTTTAGGAATATTTCAAGACATTAAGGGAATTGGGAAAAGGATGTTCTGCTAGGCATAGACACAGTTTCAAAGAAAATTTGGGAGTCTTCACATGCTGAGTTTATGGTGTGCTAGCCAATCATGAAATTAAATTATATCTTTCTGCTGCAAACTGGCATTGAATGATTACTTGCTCAATTCACATATGTATATTATGATTAATTTTGCCACTATTTTTGATAGAAAATGTCACAAGGTTTTTAAAGTTAAAATTCAGCAACCATTTATGGTAAGGTAGTGTTTAAAGTAAAGTTTGAAGAAAGAAGTATGAAATGAAACTCTGAACAAGAACACAGATAATGTCATCAGAGAAGCTAGAAATTGGATTACAGAATACAAACTACATTTTATTTTTTGAATAATGTGAAAGTCAATTTATTTTTTTTTTTTACAAACTACATTTTAATGTAAATGATGTAGCTTCCAAAAAATAGTGACAACGTACTAGGCAAAGACTGAAATCTTGAACTTAGAAACTGTATTTTAAGTAATGCTTTGTTTTTAACGTCTAGTGTTGTGCCTAAATACACTAAGAAACACAAAAATTTGGGGAAGGACATACAAAAGGAATGAAGAAAGAAATAAAGGAAGAAGGACTGCAAGGTTCTGGGTGACGTCAGGTGTGTCACAAAAGACAATAAAAAAAGATTAGAGCGGCAGAAAATTTAACACTGAGATAAGAAAACAAGGAAGCAATATCAATTTTCTTGCTGGACATATTTTAAAAGATGACAAAAGTTGTCACCATTGGATAATGTCCAAAGAGAGATGCATTCAAGTAACCCAGTTTTAGTTTATAGAAATGAGTAAAATAGTGTACACCAGGGTTCTTCACTTAGAGCAAATAGCTCTGTCTCCTTAAACTGAAAACTCACTTGTAAAACTATTAGCTACAACCTGTCATAACCTGGGAGTTTGCTCTGAACATATTCTTGGCAAATTGTTTCGCCTGTCATATCTTTGAATAAAAAAATAAATATTAACAAAAAACTGTACTTGATCTTAAGTTTACAGACTCAGTAAAAAATGCAAGTTCTTAAAATAGAAATTTCAAGAAGGCACAATGTAACTTAAGGGGATGATTTTCCTCCTTTACCTGTGCCCCTGAGTCATTTCACAAATCCCAGGATAACCTGGATTATAACCATATTGATTCGCAGGTGGTGGAGCATTTGTTTTCTGAAATATTTGGAAAGAACAGAAAATACTTTGACATTTGCATATTCTGACATTTACCATTGATATTAATAATGCTATAAGATTGTGATGCAGAATGCCATTTACCTATGGAGGGATGCTTATTAATTATAAATATTATGTAATCTACTATAGAAGTAAAAGGTCATGTGTTCCTTTTATCTCACATTCTGATTAAATCTGGATCAGCACACAAGCAGAATGATTATTAACTCAAATGTGAACTTTAAATGGGATGTTAACCTCAGGGATTTGCATGTCATGAAGAATTTAAAGGCACTGAGAAAATCAGTGCAAAAACTATATATTTGTATAAGCAGCAACAATATTTTTTCATAAGCTTATTGGCCCATTTGAGGTGTACACTGTGGTCACATTCACACTGGGGATTTGTACCTGTACCTGATAGATCTTGATTCATTTTCTTCCTAGTCCCTCCCTCCACTCCTCCTTATTTACAAAGGCTTCATTTCTGGTGTTTCCTTCTTTTCTGATAGTTTTCCTATTTTCCTTCCCACCCACTCCTCCCTCTTCCCCTTCTCCTTTGAACCTTTTCTTCCTATTTCACCTATCATTACATTTTTATAAATTGCATATACCTCCATATATGCTGAGAAATAAATGCAGAATGGCTTATATTATTATCATGAAGAATTTTATTTGGCTATGGGATAAATTAAATGAAAATGGAGAAAAAAACTAACATATAGTGTGAGAATATGAATATTTAATTTATCTTTTTTAAAAAGAGAATTACTTACACATGTGTAAATACCGAATAGTTTCTCTGGTGTGAGAAACTAAAAATGTAAAGAAGGTACAAATTGTATAATTGATAATGTGAAATAGGAAGAAAAGGGCTAAAGGAGTAGGGGAAGTGGGAAGGGTAGGGGAAAGGAAAGAAGGGAAATATATGAGAAAAAGAAAAAAATTGGAAACAAAGTCTTTGTAAAAAGGAAAGGGTGGAGGGGGTGAAGGGAGGGCAGGGGAATGGGGAAAAAATAAAAACCAAGATACATCATGTAAAGGTACAAGAACCCAATGATGAATGTAATCTCATTGTATACCTATAATGTACCAATAAACTTAGTGAAAAAGAATGTTTTAACATTTCAGTAAAGATTGAGAAATGGGCTTTAGTATCAAAAATAGTTTGAATCATGAGTGTACAGAACCTGAACACTTTAAAAATACTTAGCAACAAGTGTGCAAATCAAAAAGGCTTATTTTATTATGTTCGTGTTGTTTTATGCTCTTTTGATCAAGTGTAAGCCTCCACGATAAATTTAGGTTCATTAATTTCTTTATATAGAGTAGTACTTTTAGTTCTTGGACTGCTAATGTGAGTCTTACCCATAAGGGCTAAAACAAAGCAGCTTCACATACACTCAAAATCGGGGGCCTGGAAATTATATTTAAAATTCAATTTTATTTTCATATGTAGGCATAAGTTATTTTTGTTTCACCCCTGTGGTTTTGGTAAAATGGAGACTAAGAAATGATTTCAAAACTAATTTTGTGTTCAATCTTTGTGCTTCAGGAATAATTAAAAACATATATAATTTTGGTTTTATTTCCAGCAAGTATGACTTAAATTAAAACATTTTGCAAACATAGAGCTGTAGAACAATGCATTATGAAGGAAATTTTAAAATCTTGTTGAAATCATGATATCCTAAGAAAAAGAAAAATGAGCATCAGAGTTGAAATTAAAATTTAAGGGAAGTTTGGAGATAAGATGTTGGCTAAGATGTTCCAGAGATCTTTTTTCTCAGAGACAGAAATCTGAACAGATATTTATCCATAAAACTACTTTTATAAGAACTTGGAAAGCCAGTTGAGATATAGCCATGCTTGTTTTAGATTAATAATAGGAAAAGTCATTAAAAAAGGGAAAAAATATTTTTCACCTTACCTTTCTTTTAACACAAAATAACTCAGCTTGGAAAAGCATTTCAGATCAGAAAGAAGGAATTAAATTCAGGTTTTAGACTTAAATCCCAGATCAAGTCCTGATACAGTGAAATCCAATGTTATGTAGAACCACATGGCACGTGCCTCCAAGCCAGTGCCTGTACACTTGAGCCTCTGGACTCTCCTTAGTTATGGCAGCCAAAGTTTTGTTTCAAGTTTTCCTTTTCCAGCTTTGGGCAGCACATCAAGGAAGAAGATTCCACTCACCACGCAGTACAGCAGGGAAGTGAGCATTGCATTTTGCCTTAGAGCTCAATTCAGAACCAGCTTGGTGTAAACCAATACTAGACAGAGTGCAAAAGCTCCTATCCTCAATCTTACACTCTACATTGATACTAAACTTTGACCTCTGCATTATTAGAATGGTTGCTATTATGGTCTGCATCACCACCAGACATAATGCCTACCAGGTATGCACTCCTAAGAGTACACTAGTCCCTGAAACTGTGAAACTTGAGTGTAAACCAGCTTACGATCAGTCTGAGCAATCACGGGATCACCTCTGCCACCTGTGCACCAACCATGGACAGAACGCAGAAAAATGAGTGCAAACTAAGAGAGCCTGGAACAAGCACAGTGCTGGGCTGGTAAACACTAATAATGGGGTAGATCTTAACATTCCCTTTCCTAAACCAGGAACACAGGTCAGCGACTGAGGGCAAAGCATCTCGGTCTATCCCAGCCACAGGTCAAAATCTGTGAAGACAGAATTGCTACATCAGGTTTGTGGTCAGGTATCATAGGATTCTACACACCATCAGGCATCACTGTGGAACAACTGTTCCCAGGCTTCTAGGCAGCGACTTCCGGCTTACATATTTTTTTCCTTCCCTCAGTAGATAGTCTTTTTCTGTTGTGCTGCTTGGGTTTATTTATGAGGAATAGATGGGAATTTTCATGGTCACCAATACATCACAGTCTTCAAAATTCAGCCATTTCCAAAAGAACAGATTAACTGCATAACTATATTTAGGACAAGCTTGGGCTTTGGGTACCCTCTAGTGGTAACACAGCAGAAGTGTTTAAAAACAGCCTTGCGAAAATCTGATCTTAGGTTGCCATCTAGTTCTGAAACAGCCAAAGTGTACACAGGCTCAAGGAAAGCTATATAAGCAAACTAGAATTCCTGGAACACCAGTTCAAATAAACCAAAACTGTAAAAACTGAAATAAATACTATTCATCAATACACAGATGTTGGTATACACCAATGAATATCAAGGTTGCAGGAAACCATAACCTTTCCTAATGATCAAAACAGGAGCCATGATCACTAACCCAACTGACAGATATCTCAAATTCTTGGATTGAGTATTTAAAATAGCTATCTTAAGGGAATTCATTAACTTTCAGAAAAATTCAAAGAAACATTTCAGTAGTCTAACAGATAAACCAGGGATTAAAAATATTACTTAAAAATGAAACAAAATGCTTTTCATTTAAAAATGCACTCAATTAAAAACCCGCTAGAAGGCATTCATTAGCAACATAAATCAAATAGAAGAAAAAAATCAGTGAGCTCCAGATAGGCTTATTATACACTAAAGGATAAGAGAATAAAAACTGTCAAAGAGAATGAAGAAAATTTGAAAAATCTCATGGCAAGTTCGGGACAGCATCAAAAGAGTAAATACTTGAGGTAAGAAAGTTCATGGGGGACTTGAGAATGTCAAAGAGGAATCAGTTCATTTGTCAGGAAAGGTCTTATCTTCAAGAAAGTGCTCAGGTTCAGGAGCGATGCGCATAAAGCTATGAGAGAAGAAGGGGAACTCGTCTATGGAGTCCAGTCACATCCATCCATCAGTGAGATGGCAGATATCTCAGCCAATTTGCCCTTAAATTCAAGAGAGCTGCACGTGGAGAATACATAAAGCTTCCAAAACTAGAGAAAGATATAAATTAAACCAGTCACTGGAAAGGGAAAATTTATAGGATGGAGAGCAACCAAGACTCTAGAAGACATTCTAATCAATGTTGCTCAAAAGTTAAAGACAAAGGATTCTCAAAGCATGAGAAAAAAAATTACAAAGAATGGTGTCTTTAACAAACTTTATGGAAGAATAAATTAGTGGGGTAAGAATTTTAGCAACAAAGCTATCCCTTAGATGTGATGGAAAGACATAGAGACATTTCTAGACAAATGAATGGCCCAGACTTGTCCTAGAAATACAAAAGATAATTCTTTAAACTGGAAGGAAGAGATGGCAACAAATAGGAACATATAACATTCACTAAAAAGAATAATTATACAAACAAATTCAAGATGACCTAATATTGTAAATATGAAGCATAAATTATTTAGTTTTAGTATGAAGAGTAAACAGAACAATTGAGCACAACTAATATATTAAGACAGGCAATAAAGATGTAAAGTGAGACATCAAAAGTTCAGAATGTGAGAAAGAATGCAATATGTGTCAAATTTTAATTAATGATTTTATCTCTTCCTCTTTTGTATTTTTTCATATCTTTATGATTAATGTTAAATTACAAAAAT
Organism: Fukomys damarensis; assembly: GCF_012274545.1. Classification (NCBI taxonomy): domain Eukaryota; kingdom Metazoa; phylum Chordata; class Mammalia; order Rodentia; family Bathyergidae; genus Fukomys; species Fukomys damarensis. The sequence continues at coordinate 7,655,636 of NW_022900918.1, forward strand.
AAAATTTTATAAAAGGCCCAGAATGTATTTCAGTGGTAGAGCACTTGCCTGGTACATTCACCAAGCAATAGGTTCATGTATGGCTTGTATCTAGATACCCCCCCAAAAATCTCATCTGTTCTAGGTGGGAGCTGGCTGGATCTAGTGTGTATGATACTAGGATTCAGAGTAGGATGCAGATTAGTCCCCTGATTGGGATTAGCATAGCTCTGGGTATAGCTGAATGAATTTACTGAAGACAGAAGCCCCACCCTGGTGTGGGAGGTACCACACAAAAAGCTTGCAGCCTGGATGAGAAAAAAATGGAAAGGAGGGCTGCTGCTGCATGCTTCGTTTGCCTTTTCCCTGCTACAACATGAACTCTTTGTTCTCTGCAGTGACCCCTGCCATGCCACCCTGCAATGGAGTTGTCAACTATGGCCTGAAAACTCCACAAACTATGAGCCAAAACTCCTTTAAATTTGGTTATTAGGGAGTTTGTCTCAGGAGTGAGAGTTCTATTTTCAACCAAAAAAAAAAAAAAAATCAAAGGATTATTTGTAAGGCATGTATTAACCACAAAACAAAAAGCTATAAATGACCCAAGAGAAGTCGAAGCAAAGAGTCAAAACACACTGGTATAAAAAAATCATTTTAGCAAAAGATCATTTTAAAAGAAGGAGAAAGAAAGAAAAGAGCTACAGCAAAATAAGAAAATAAGGAAGAGTATGGCTGTAATAAGATTTTACTATTAATTACCTTAAATGAAAATATATTAAATTCTCCAATTAAAAAAGAGTGATAGGATGGATAAGGGAACAAATATTAACTATATAATGTTTTCAACAAGTTAATTTCATTCCTAAGGCCACAAACAAAATGAAAGTGAAGGTATCAGATAAGATATTCCACAAAGGTAGAATCCAAGTAAAAGGACACATAACTATCAAAGAAAAACTCAGGACTGGATGGCTTCAACTGATGATTTCTACAAAGCATTAAAAGAAGAATTAATATCAATTCTTAAGTTATTCAAAAACTTTGAGTGCAGTTGTTCTAAATTCATGTGTGAGGCCAATTCTATCTGGACATCAGACAACCATAACAGAAGGGGGGAAAAAAGCTACAGGTCAAGATCCTTGATGAACATACAGAAAAAATCCAAAATACTAGAGAACTTAAACTATAACCATTCATCCAGGTGTCACATGGGATTCATTCCAAAATTCAGGGATTGTTGAACAAATCTGAATTAGTAAATGTGATATACCACATCAAGAGGAAGAACGAAACTTATATGATCATATCAATGGATTCAAGATGAAAATTCACAGTATATTAGATATGCAAAAATATATATGGCAACATAATAATTATACTGTGCAACAAGCCAAGATTTGTAATACTGAATGGGGAAAATCTAAAGAATTTCTTTCTAAGATCTGAAGTAAGATCAGGACACAAAATTCCATCACTCTTATTTGACTTAATACTAAAAGCTTAGTAAGATTAATCAGGAAAAGAAGTAGAAATAAAGAAAGTCCAAATCGAAAACAAGGAAATCAAATTCTTACTCTTTTTAGTTCATATGCTTTTATATACAGAAATTCTCATGGACTCCACTGAAACACCATTAAAAATTATAAACAATTCAGAAAAGTTATAGGACACAAAATTGACAGCAATCAGTAACATTCCTCTATACCAATGCTAACTTGCCTGAAAATAAAATCAAGAGAATAATTGTGGGAAGCCAGCCATGACCCACTGGCTTTTTGAAAGATAACTTCTTTCTTTATAATCAAGGCATTGACACAATGTGTGGTCAAGATGTTCCTAATTAGCATCTGTTAACATTTGTTCCTTTTTAAGGACTGCACGTGTTAAACTTGTTTTTGACCCTGCACGGGAGAAACTCGGACAGCCAAAGCTCTGTAGGAGTCAGGTGCTTCCTGTTAAAGATCTGACGTTATCTGTAGGAGTCAGGTGTTGTAACTCCATTTTGTTAAGTTCCTCCACCTATTGTGGGAATCATGATTATTAGTTGCAAGTGTTAATTTGTTTTTCTTGAGCCTGATTTCTCTTTCCCGTGTGAACCCTCATTTCCGTGGAGCGGGTGTTGAGGTTACTATGGTAATCCTAGCCCATAATAGTTTGGTCTTTCCCTTTAAAAGGCTGATGCTTGCCTGCAATAAACGTCGCCTTGATCAGACTCTTGTCTTGGCGTCCTTCCTTCCTCTCTGCCCCATCTCCACCCCGCTGCTCTTTCAGGTTTGAGACACTGCTGGACAGTGCTCTGCGTAGCCTGGCTCACGACAAATAATGTAGTTTTAAATAATTTAAAATTTTTTTAAACACAGGAATAAATTAAACAAAAAGGGTAAATATTCAACACGTCTAAGAGACACACTTTCCTATTTATTGCAACGAGGGGGTACATCTAGACCCAAACCATTACACCACACTCTCTTACTTCAATTGATTTGTATGTAAGAATGTAAAATGGGTTTAATATGAGAAAATGGTATGTAAGAAAAATTTTCACACTAACACCTTAGTTCTCACCATAATACTATGCCTTCTCTTGTTGATACCTTCATATTAAGATGAAAAAACACAGATGAGCTTTAAAGAGAAGTAAGTAACAAGGTTTTAATTTAGACTGATAAAAAAACTATAGAATCCACATTCAAAGCCAATTTAATACCATTGTGAAATCTCCAATCATGGCTAATTAAAAAAATGAATTTTCCAGCTATATAGAGATAATTAAAAATTTTTAATGGATAATATAGAGATAATTAAAATTTATTAAATTTATGATATGTTCCTTTGTCACTCTTAGAAATAAGGACAGGTAACTAAATCACATAATTAAAAGTGAAAAATAATAGCAAATATTCAATAGTAACATCTTCTTATTTTGCTCCTTATTCTTATTTATGCAGCTTGACAAATGCAATTTATCCTTAGCCATTTCATCATATTCATATTCTTTCTCTATGATGTGTCAAGATGGATGATTTTACCAAGCTGTTGGTAACACTATAGGCCATGCTACATTTATAGATGTTCTATTGTCTAAAATTTAATTACTGAATTATCACATATTCTCCATGCATACTTCATAAATTGAATCTATTGTCAATCATTTAGTTTTTCTTCTGTGACAAAAAAATTTTTTCTAGCATATACTGCTGAAATAATTTTCTTTTTATTTGTTTTAGGATTGCAAGAAGTTGTCTTTATTGTTTGTCATTGTTTCCAAACACATTTGGAAACACTGCCACTTTTCAATGGCACAAGACATCAGAAAACCCTTATTTGTTCCCAGCTCTGGTCCTATGGAACAATAATTTAAAGTGATAGAAGGAAGCTAAAATTAACTTGTTTTGTTTCTTTGTTCCTAAATTATTTTCATTTGTGTCTTTATTAAAGACTAATTTAAAGTACATACAAACTACTGAGACAAGTTCTAGCAAAATTTTCTCTAAAATACAACTTAACTTTTTCTTAATCAGAAATATCCTTATCTCTGTTTTATATAATAGTTATTATGTGTTCTTGTATAATTTGAACTAAAAGTATTTCAAATGTTAGCCATCCAACACTTGGAGGTAATCCAGAAAAATAGAGTTGAGTACTTAACAATATAACTTCGGGAGAAAATACGTAAATTAGACTCAAGTTTTTAACAATTCTCATCAATAAATAACCAGTTAATGATAATACACATAGCTTTAGGATGGTAGCATTACTAAAAAGCATTCTTTTTTTCTCTGTCAGTCTTAATTTAGATATATATGAGATCATTAGCCTCTGGGGCCTTCACACAGAAACTAATGAGGCTGCTGAGTTATTAAATGTATAGCTTGTTCAGATAGTGTATGATATCATCTAATCTACTAAATTCATTACTCATCAGGGTTTCTCAAGTTACTCATTAAATAAAATTGTATCTTACTTAAAATTGAGCCTGTGAATTTAACTACTAGAACATTACAAAGTTCTTTCAATATTTTTCAGAATTCAAAAAATAAAATTGTGTTCACTTTTATTCAGAATAAACATCCCAGTTTTGATCTATTAGTATAACAAAGCTTTCTCACTTGCAAGATTGCTAAATGATTATCTTAATACAAACATATTAATATTACAAATAGCCTTTCAGAATTATAGTTTACTCTAAATAATTTAAACATAGCAAGCTCTATATAGAGTGAAAATGACCTTTGCAGGTATCATTTCAACATTTTCACACTGAAGGAACAACTATGGTATTATTAGTACGGCATAGCATTATATTTTTCATGTTAATCTTCCAAAGATATCACCTCACAATCTATTGATTTTGCTACTCATTGCAGAATATACAGGGAACAAAAATCACTAACCTAAAAAGAGAAACAACTATTTAAATTTGATGCTTGAGACATCGTCTTGGAAAAGATAAAAAAATTATTGGGATATTTGTATAGTTCATCGTAAATGTTGGATTTAACTCAATTTATTATATTTGTTCAAATAAAGTGATTCAATTAAAACCCAGCAGTTGTTACACACCGGTTTATTGGGGCTACAGTATTTTAGTACCACATAGAACTAATTTTGCTTCTCTTCCATGAGACCATATTGAGCAATAGTAAATATGCACTTACTTGAAATTTATCATTGTGCATACTATGGAAGAGTTGTTGAGGATGTAACTCATTAATTTGTACGTTTTCTTCTTTATGATCCATTATTTCTTGTCTCTCCCAAGGACTGAGATGAGTAGTTCGTCTCTTGAATTCTGTCTTAATCTTCAGATCTCTTCCAATATGTATTTTTATGTGAATTGAACATTAGATATCATTGATTTTGCATATTTGTATTTCCTTTGTACAGTTATATACACTTTAATCTCTTGCATACTTTTAAAGCTATATTAAAATAATTGCAACTGAGATACCAGTATGATTAATAGTTATTTAAAATATAAACTGTTTTCAAAAGGTGTATTTTATAGCACTCAGGATAGTATTCAGACCTATTAATTTTACAAATGTATGCTTTCTATGGGTAATCTGAATTTATATTGTTTGAGGATTCATAATAGTTCTTACCTTATAAATATATATTTTGGGAACATTTAGAACATTTCTTAGAACACTTTTTAATATTCAGTTTTCTAATTCATAATATATGAAAATGTTCTACCAGCCAGGACGTCCATATGATGAGATAATTTAGTAATATAAAAGATTTGCTAACAATAAAGTGATAAATCTGTAAAAACATTTTTCACGTGACTAAGTAGTTAATAAGTGAGGATATCCTGGGTATATGTTGGTAGAAAATAGACTCAATCCCTGCCACTGGGTCTATGAGGATAGTGAAAGAAATGTAATATCTGATTAATCTCTAACTACAATCTGTGATAAATCATATGAAAGAAATGTTGCTATATATTGGACAACTAAAATGTGTTCCTCTGTAAAAATTTACACAAACTTTAATGCATGGACAAGAAGAAAGAACTAAAGACATAAATGTTCCAAACAAATAGAACTACATGCACGATATTCTCAATTAAGAGTTTGACAAGTGTGAGGAATTAATAAAATGACTAAATGAAGCCAAAATGGCGTAAGATAAAATTAGACACATAGTAAAGTCTGTTCTCCATAAACTTTACAACTAAAGTTAAGGATGTATGATTTACCTCTAAGAGAAAATAAAGTCACTGAGATATTTTAATTTAGAGAAAGAAGCATTGTCAAATTTATATTTATTAAGATTTTTCTCCCCACTGTGCAAGAATTGTTCAAGTACTACAGTTTTGAAAGCAGGGAGACCAATCCAAGATTTGTTACTATTTCTCAGGTCAGAAATCATGTTGACTTGCACTCAAGTGAGGACATTGAGGGTAAAGTTAAATGCTTTTACTCCCAATTTTGGAATAGAATAGAAGTCAAAGTTCATAATGATAAAATAAATGTGAGTACAAAGAATGCATCAACAAAATGGGCTTTTACATTGTTATTCTCATTAATCTTTAGATATGAAGCAGTAAGGAAGGATGAGCAAATTAATATAAAAACTCATTGTATATTGCATAGCAAGTACTATATAACATTACTGCTAATATCTAGATGAATGTACACATGCCCAAAATGTTCTAAGCACTCCTTGCACTATGGGTATTAAACACTAAAGTTCTAAATGAAATACTATTCAGAAGAGAATATCAGATTAGTAAAAATACATTATGATCAAATGACATTCATCCTTCAACTACATGGCTTTTTTCAAGTTAGTAACCATGACTGTTATGCAATTTGTTCAAACAGGTTTTTTTATAGTGAAAGATTTGCTCTTATTAATTTTAATGTTAATGCTAAAGAAATAAATCATGTATGCTTAGAAGAAACATAATTACTTTTTCTTCATATTACATTCATATATCATAATTTGTAGTTTTACATGTAATGGTACAATACCTTTTCAAAACTACCTCCCAGAATAAATTCTATGCTTCATGGTAACAAGTTCTCTGTCTATTTCATTCACTAATTAATCTAGTGACTGACTTACAGTTTTGGTAAATTAAATTTTATTGCACAGATGAAGTAATTCAACATTACTTTTGATCTCCTCCATACTATCAAATAGTCTTAGATCTGCATGCGCATCCCTCTATATGTACATACATATAAAGTCAAACCGTGAAAGTATATTATCATCAGATACTTGAATCGGTCTTTAATGATTGACTTCATGACTGAGGTAAAAAGATTTCATAACTTAGAACACAGAGATATTACATACAGAAACATAATTGCAATTAAAAGAAAACGTGAAAGTCAAACATTAAAATAGTTATCAAATGTACCCCTCTGTAGAAAATGGCTGTTCCTCTGATATTTTGAAATAAAAGACAAAGATGCATTTTTAAATGCCTAAAAAAGAGTTCAGCGGTCAGCTTTCCTATTCTGGGATAAAATATCCAACACACACAAATGAGGCAAAGTTCAAATTGCCTCAGGGTTTCTGTCCCTGGTTGCCCGACTGGAAAGCAGAGACATCTTGTTGCAAGTGTGCAGCCAAGGAAAGCTGTTCGTTTCATAGTGGCCGCAAAGCAGAGCAAAGGCAAGGAAAGGCACTGGCTGCAGAAGACTCTTCAAAACCACAGCTACCGATGACCCACCGGCTTCACCTGGGCCTGAGCTCACAAGCTCATTTGCTGTGAACCCCAGGGACAAATGCACGGAAAAGCACAGTGTCCGCACGGTTCAATCAGTGCATCAGGCAGTCACGTTGAAAATGATGATTCGCTGGCACCAAGATTAATATCACAAATAAGTTATTGTAAATTTTAACATCTTAGTCTCTATTCTTTTTTAACCGCATTTTTAGATCACAGATATTTTGTAAAACATGATTTTTGTGACTTTTAAACATTCCAATTTTCCTGCATTAAGTTTATTGGTAAATTTAAAGCAAACAAAAGTTACATTGATCATTGGGATCTTGTGCCTCTACATGATATGTAATTTTGAGAAATGCTACCAGGTATATAATTGGTAAAGAATAGGCTAAAAGTGGCCAAGGATTTAGCTCAGTGGTTCTGCCACCTACCGCCTCACAAGTGCAAGGTTCTGAGTTTGATCCTCGGTAACAATAACAAAAAGAATAGGCTTAAAGTGACATAATCTTAAAATACGCATGGAAAATTTTATCATCATAAAATAATTTACTAGAGCTTTCTACAGCTTTAGAAAATATTGAATTAATATTTTATAAACACATACTCCATAATAATAAGTGGAAATAATATCAATGCAGGCAAAGTATATCACATTATTAGGACAATTTATTCGACATTATTTTCATTGAAAGAATTACTCCATGTAATAGCTGACATTTACATCTACTTAAATCCCTATTGTATCCTGTGGTGGAAACAGTATTGGCTTTGCAGTTAGAGAAACTTGGCTGTATCACAAAATAACTTTATGAGGCAAGACGTCCTTGTGATTTCACTATCTGGAAAGTTATTATAGAGCTTTGCAGGTTTATGGTGAACAGAGCATCTATTATTACCGTGGGAAATAGAATTGCTGAGAGGATGATGCAATATAAATAAAAATACTTGTTAGGACAGATAAACAGCTCCTGAAGTTAATTTTCCTTCTTTCTTCCCTTTCAAGGACAAAACAAAATTTACTAATTCTTAAAGGAAAGGTTGCTTTGTGCATTAATGAGAATACATGTTCACATTGAATTTAATCTTATATAATTTCAATGATGGCAAAAAAATTAACCGTGTGAGTCATATCTGCATTGCTATAACAGATTTCTCACACAATCAACGCATAAAGAGAATTTTATTTGGCATCATGATTTCAGAGATTTCAGTACATGACTGATTGATCCTACTGTTCTCAGGCCTATAGTGAGTCAGTACAACATGGCTAGAGAAGATGACAAGGCAAACCCCTCACCTAATAGCTGTACAGGAAACAGCAGGGAGTAAGAGGCTGAGGTCTTAATATTCCTTTCAAGGCAACCCTGCTCCCAATAAGTCAAAGATCTCTTTCTAGGCCTCACCTCCTATGTTACAATCCACTACCAGTAATATCATGCCTGGAACTAAATCAGTAATATGTGGATCTTTAGAAAACAATTGTTCAAATGATGTCATTAATATTATTTGGGAAAATATATAAAATTGATATAAAACAGTATTGCATAAACATCCTGATCAGATTTAATTAGCCAGTGACCAAACCAATAAAATGGTCTATATAATTTCGGTGGGATTTAGAGCATCTGGAGTCCTTCTGGGGTCCTCTGTTAATTCAGAAAGTCTCACATAGTTGGGTTCATGAATCCTCAGTGCAGTTTCCTGCTTCAAGCTTAATACTACAAAGTTACTGACCTTTGTAAAAAAATGATTCTAGTGATTTGGTCTTGCACTGGACTGAGAAATAATTTTAATGTGCAAATCACTAGATAATTACTTGACTAGTAATAATACTTTCTATATTTTGCAACATAATTACTGCCTCTAATAAACTGGCATGAAATAAATTTATTTGAAATGAAATAAACATTTCATTTGCAGTGCTAACAAATCAGAGAAGCTTTTGTAAAATTTTCAAAGACTTACAACTCCCTGCCTTATTATAATGATGTGAGATGTAAATTTAGAATTAAATATAATTTTCTGACAACAAACCACTTGGTTAAAAAACTAATAATACATAACAGAATAAAATATCTACACAGCCTCAGGATAATACCTGAAAGTAACAAAGGCCATTTTATTTTCCAGGGCCCTAATGCTCTTAGTGGTAACTAGTTGCAGCATGACCCAGAAAAGGAAGCTAATAATTTACTAAAAAATGGGACTGAAGTTACAGTCCTTTGTAAATAAAGACAAAGATATACATATATTCCTATAGAAAATTTTGATAATTTAAATAGTCAATAATTTTGTTGACATGAGAAAATGAACTCACATGGCAATATGTGGAAATAAATTCATGAAGCACATTCAGAAAGGTCAAAGTTTGTGAAATATTAAGGTCTTTTGCATTTTTCATGCACATTTAGGCTAACCTTGAGAAAAATAGGCTTATGGGTTAGAAATAGGGTTGGACTGAGAATGGGTCTGCATAGATATTCTAATAATAATAATTTTGCTTTAGATATATTGTCATATTTCAAGTTTTAAAACACTTCTATTTTAAATTATTCTAATAAACAGTATTTTATTGTTTGCATAAAATATTTTGGAAAACAATTACAACATGCTTTCTTATACAGTTTCATCCACTTTTGTTGACTTTGGTATGATTGAAAATTATTTGTATCCAGTATTGCACCTGTCTCAGAATTAATTACTCAGGTTTTAGTCTCTTAGCACAAAACATGTGCTAAAATAATACTCAGTCTTCATGTACAGTCACATACAGTGTTACTTACTGTTTCCAAAATCATAAGAGCTTGTCTTAAGAGCCCAGAATCTATTTTCTTTTTAAATAATTCCTTAAAATTTAAACTTCATGTTGTATACTCTCCATTGTTGCAAGAGTTATCTGAAAAAAATTTCATTACTTCTGAATTCATGGTTATTTAGGAAAATGAGAGGTGAGAATTCAATAAAATGGATATAATTCCTTTTTCTAGATTTGTTCATATGTTTTTGTTCATAATAATTATTTAAAAGTGCACAATTTTGGAAATGGAAGAAACTCCTTGGAAAAATAGTGGCCTTGGAGATTAAATGTTGTAATCTATAAGATAAAAGAGCAAGTGTTTGGTAAACTAAACCTAACCTACTTGATATTTTGGAGACAGTTCAAATCTTACTACTCTACTTTTTTCATGTGATTTGAATATTTAAAGATTTATTTATTTATTAACTTTATTGGTACATTTTAGGCATACAGTATGACATTTATCATTGGGAATTTGTACCTTTACACGATATGTCTTGGTTCTTATTTTTCCCCATTTCCCTGCCCTTCCTTCAACCCCTCCACTCTTCCCTATTTATAAAGACTCTGTTTCCCTTTTTCCTTTTCTCATATTTATTCCTTTCCCTTCTTTCCTGTCTGCCACCCCTCCAAGTTCCCCTTCCCCTTTGGACCTTTTCTTCCCATTTCACATTATTATACATTTTGATCTTTATTTTCACTTTCAGTTTCTCACAACAGAGAAACTATTTGGTATTTACACCATGTATCCTATTTATTTCACTTAAGTATATGACCTCAACATGCATCCATTTAGCTATAAATATCTCTAGTTTCTCATTCTTTATGGCTATTACTCCATTTTATATATAAAAAAATAGTAACAAAAACCACTACATTTTCTTTATCCATTCTCCAGCAGATGGGCAATTGGGCTATTTCCAAGTTTTAGCTATTACAAACTGGGCCACTATAAACATGGGTGCACAAATATTGCTGTGGTATGACTGTTCTAATTATTTTGGGAAGATACCCACCAAGGGGATAGCTGAGTGAAATGGGACCCCTAATCCTAGTTTTTTCAAGTATCTTTATTCTGATTCCCACAGTGATCTCACCAGTCTGCACTCCCACCAATAGTGGAAAAAAAATGCACTGGTCACATAATAATAAAAACAAATGCAAATACTCCTCACCTGATTTGAGCTTAACCCTCAGTGAGCTCATCAGAATACCTAGAAAGTCCCTCATGATTTTTACTAATGCACATTTCCAATATTCACACTTCAATTGCTTAGTCATTGTTATGGCTTGTGTTTAGACATCCCCTCAAAGTCTCCTGCCCTCCTAGATGAGGCTTTTGCATAGGGGGCTGCATCCAGAATGTGTGCCACTGGAACTGATTCAGGGTGCAGGGCTAGGCTCAAGGGCACTAGGAATATGGGTATTAGTGCTATCCACACTATGTCATTTGGATAAAATATAAGGATCAGAAAGACACTGTTAAGGTCCCTGTCGCTTTTGCTACCTTGTACCTGCTATACACCTGCCTTGGGGGCACCCAACTAAAACCTCTATGAACTGCAAGTTAAATCAACCTTTCATTCCTTAATTTTGAGTTTTAGATATTTTATCTATGCAACAAGAAAACTAAATAAGGCAGAAATTTGATTCCAGAGAAGTGGAGTCCTTTCTGTGAATATATCTGGCTATGTGATTTAGGAGTCTTTGGGGATGGTTTGTGGGAAGACTTTGGAAATATTTGGAGATATCAAAGCATAGAGCTGTAAAACCTTAGGCTCCATTTGGTAGGAGATTCTGGTCAGAGGTTAGAGGACCAGAATGCTGATAGACATGTCACTGGTAAAGTCCAGGCATGGGAAGTTTCTCCTGGGGAAAAGGAGTGCATTGGCTGCTGGATTTCCTTAGCAGAAAGTTTGTGTGCACTGTGCTCATATCTTGAGATTTTTCTTGAGACAAGGACAACAGACTATTTAATCAGACAGAAGTACTTTCGAGCCAGTCTAATATTCAGGCAATCACATGGCTAATCTTTTAGCCAGATTTATGTTAAGACTCAAGAGCAAAGAGCCCAGAAGGGTTATTTACAACATTTTGAGTTTGGCCAGAAGAGAAGCTCTATTAAAACTGGGACTGCAAAGATAGAGCAGAAGAGATATTGATTACTGAGAAGGAAGAAGAGAATATAAAAGATGGGTTGAGAATATCACAAGAATCACTGGGACTTCATCATTTATAACCTCAAAATTGCAAATGTGGAAGGCTGCTTTGAGAGAAAGCCCCAGAGCACCATTTTCCAGAATGGTGATGATTAAAAAAGTTGTTCCTCAGAATTTGGTTCATACCCTATAGCCAAGAGAGAAGGAAGCCTGGCTAGTGCTGCAGCTGTCAGCAGACCTTGGCTTTATTCATCTGGGGCTGGTTTTAGGTACATGAAGAATGCAATAGTTTTAGGATCAGGAAGGCTTCCCCCCAGATTTCAGAAGAAGGCCAGGGAGGCCAGGCAGTGTGCCCCTGAGAAGGCAGTGTGTGAACCTATGAGTGTGATGCTAATGGTACAGTAGAGACCCCAGAAGTTTGGAGAAACCAGAAATGTGGATCATCTGAGGAAAACTACAAGGAGGGAACAGAGTCAGCCCAAGAGAGAAGCCATGGGAGCTACAACCACTGGCAGAGTATCTTATCGCTTTGGCGATCACATCCTGACAGACATTACCACAGATCGTCAGATGCTGGACATGGAACTACAGAACTTAATGTTTGCTTTGCTGGATTCTGTACTTGCTTTTGTCCCATTTCTTTGTATTCCCCTATTTGTATCATTTCGAATGACAATGTTTATCTTGTGCCATTGTATATTGGAAGTGGAACTTTCATTTGCACAGGTGCTCACAGTTAAGAGTTTGACTTAAGTCTCAGAGAAAACTTTGGACCTTGAACTTCTCAGCAATATTGAAACTATTACAATTTTAGCAGCTCTTAGAGATGTGCTAAATGTTTTTGTAGAAAGGGGATGTACAAGAGTCTTGAGAGGCATGGGTAGAATGTCCCTCCAAAGCCTCATGTAGTCACGGATGGGACTTTTGTAGCTATGACTACATCTAGAGTGTGTGACAAGGTATTGATTCATGGTTTGATGCTAGGCTCAAGGGCACTAGGATTAAGGATGTGTGTGCTATCCTCCCTAAATACTCTGGATCAGGTATAAGGAGCCAAGTGACACTGTTAATGTCTCTTGTTGCTTTTGCTCCCTTTGGGTGCTATCCACCCTGCCTCAGGGCCCGCCAATTATGGACTGAAACCTCTGCAATCCGTGAGTTACATAAACCTTTCCTCATTTAACTTCAGGTGTCAGTATTTTGTCTCAGCAAGGAGGAAGGTAACTAAGACAGTCATTTAAATTTAAACTCAAAGCAACTGGAAATATGATATAGCAGACTTTCCTCCTGATTGTTCTTCATTGTATAATATACATGAGCTTTTGATAAGAAATATTTTGTATTAAATCTTTTTATAATAGTAGAAAAGCTATACCAACAGAGCAGAAGGATTTTAATAAATTTGGATAGTGAAGTACAGGTTTCTGTCTTTCTTATTACTCTTTCTACATTTTTCCATCAATATCATTCCTGGAGAAAAAACATCATTACATTTATTATTTGCCATGGTATGTATTATAGCTGGCACTCTTCAAACAGGTTTAAATGTTCACAAAAGTAATGTTATCTGTCTATTTATTTTTTTAAATGAGTAACTCAAGTAAAAGTAATTTTACATAATATATAAATGAACTTATAAAATATAGTAAGAAACTTAAAAGGTGGTTAACATAATGTTGGAAAATGCTGGGTAATCTTTAGATGTAAATTGTCCTAAGTAACACCTTATATAATTTATTTCACTAAAGAGCCTGAATATACTAATTAACATCACTAATTTTTTTCAGCTTTAATTGAGTTTATTGGTACATTTTAGGGATACAGTACAGTTACATTCATTGTTGAGATCTTGTACTTCTGCATGACAAGTCTTGATTCTCATTTTTTCCCCTTGTCCCTGCCCTCCCTTCACCCCCTCCTCCCCTCCCCATCTACAAACACTTATTTCCATCTTTTCATTATCTCACATTTTTTTCTTTTCCCTTATTACCCTCCACCTACCCATCACACCTTCCCTACACCTTTAGCTCCTTTCTTCCCATTAATATCACTAATTAATATCACTAACAGATAAACTCCAAAATCTCAGAAGCTTAAGTTTATAAAGACCCAGAACTTGCTGCAGATACAGGAAGAGTCTTCTCTAATAATATGTTTTGAGGACCCCGACTAACAGAAACTCTGCCTACATCAACATATTCTGATGGTTTGATCTGTCAGCATCCATCCAGCAGACGGGAGAAGAGAAAACCTTAAAGATCAAGCTTTAATGATTGGACTGGGTCTGGACATGTAATGCATCACTCTGGCCCACATCACTGGTTACAAATGCATCATACAAAAGAGAAGCTCAGGGCGGAAGGAACACATTTGCTCTTCCTATTCTCTGAGTAACATTTTGATCAGTTTAATTTCAGGCAGAAGATTGTTCATCTAGGAATTTATTCGAATATACAGATAGATGTTACAGAGTGTGTACATGTGGCCATGAATAAATACATTTAACACTTACAAGTTGAGGAGTGCCAGAATGAGAAAGACTCAACAAGCTTCTGATGAGAAAGCAAACAAAGGGTAGGTAGAGGTAGTTTGGAGATTTTATTGTGCCTCATGACTGAAGCCAGGCAGATTTCCTGGCTGCAGACTAGGGGCTATTCAATCTGATATTAAAGATTTCCTGTGTAGGCAAAAGTTGTGACACCTCATTGATTGTCCTGATGGAAGGTAACCTGGGATAGAGAGATGAAGAAAACCTGACAATGGTCCAATATCAAAATGAAATCAGCTTCTTTAATGCATCAGTCCGTAGTAATAAATTAACACCCAGTTTGGATGTCTCTGATGGGGGAATTCTAATTCCTTTGAATCATAGCAATAGGAAAAAAATAAGTGCTCCTCAAACAATCCAGTCCAATAGTCATGTGGTCAAGCTAACCAATTTGAGGATTCTGAAATATCCCAGAATGTTTCTCTTCCTATGTATTTGTTCATGGCTATAATTACTTATTTCTTCTTTTCATAGTATTCTTTTTATTATTTTCCAAATCTATCTTCATATATCCAAATATAATGTACAGATGCTAGCAAATAAAGCATGAGAAATGCATAAAATATGCATTTTAGAGAATACAACTCAGTTGACAGATTTAAATAACAGTCAAAAAATTCAGAAATTGCATAAATGTTATTGGATAAGGCTAAATATTTTAAATAAAATATTTCTCTCTAAATAGAAATTCAATGCTAGAATAAAATGAAATCTCCTGTTCACTTATAAAATATAGACAGAACGATACTTAAAAATATTTATACATAATTGTTTATTAAAATGATTGAATTGAACCAATTATACTTCAGAGATATGACCAAGAGACAATAATAGTGAATGACTATTTGACCAATTTAAATGGATCATTAATTTCAAGAAGATCCTGAAATACCTTGTCGTTTGGAGGGTTTTGGGTAATGTATGTGTCAACAAATTCAGCAAGATTTGCTTGACTTAGCAGATCTGTTTACTATTTATTTATTTATATCTTAGAATTTTTTAGGAAAATATTGACACGAGGATATTAATTTCAGTAATTTAAACAATACTCTACATTTATGGAAAGCTTACATTTATATCATTTAGAAATTTCTGAAATAATGGAATGAGTGAAACAAAAAAGGAATACAATACAGGGATGAAAAATAAGCTTGTTTATTTGAAATTATTTAAAAGATGCTTTTAGAACTACCATTGATAGAAAAAATGCATGCATAAGATTGATTATAGTAATTGAATATTTAGGTAATATTTCATAATGCAACCACTACCACTTAAAATTCCAAATATAGAATCAGGCTACATACTTTCTGTGGCTAATTCTCTTTAGGAAGATCTTCCTTTATTTTTGTTTTCTATTCATGACACGTGTGTGACTCAGGAATATTTCTGAAATATTTTTGTGATTTCCCTTTTACTTCTTTAAATAAACAGTAGTAATAAAACTTACCCCATAGGATCGTTTTGAGAGTTTAGTAGCAGAATCAGTATTAAATCTTCGTGTTATAGTAAACATTAGGCCATGCAAGTGAGATCTTTATTTACTTAATTAATGTTGTCATCATTACTTTTAACTAAAGTGTAACTTTTTATTTATACCAGATATATATCTTTTCTTTTAAAAGTTCTTTTGTGGATCCAAAGATTTAGTTCAGTGGCATTGTGCCTCCCTTGCAATCACAATGTCCTGAGTCTGATCCCTGGTACTGGGGTGGGGGAAAGCTCTTTTGTAAAAATATGAAATTGATATAAAATCTGAAAAGAAACACAGATACTTATAATCTGTTAGATGACTCTTTTGCTGATCTCTCTTGGTATTACTACACCCTGAAAAATGAGAAAAATGAATGAATCATTTACCTAAAATGAGAATTTAAAAAATTGAGCCTAGTATTTGTAAGGAATCCCTTCTAAACCAGTCTCTCTGCTAAGTATTAAGTACATTATCTTACTTAATCTCTAAGGTAATACTGTGAGATGTTATCATTTTACAATTGAAGGATCACTTACATGCATATAGATAGCTTTTAAGATTTTGACCCATATTTTCTTGACTTTGAGACAGTTTCTAAGTTTTCTAGCAATATACTATACACAAAGCAGACTTTAAATGTATTTAATCAGTAACTAAATTAATGGTATGTATTTGACTATATTACTGAAGGAAACATAGTTACCTGTACATTTATATTTGACCCTCTACATTTCCCATGCCTCAGTTTTTCCTTCATGATTTCAAATGAAATCAAATGCTAGTGCTTGATTTTAGAGCTCCTAGAGTGACATTTAAATGGCTTACTCTTTGCGAACTCCAGGGAAGAAAGATCGAAAAAAATTCAGATTTTTAGGGGAGAAATTTTCAAATTCTATACTTCACAGAGCAAAACATAATTTATAGTGCTAGAGCAGGTGATCTAGAGCAGGGGACCCCAATTCTTGGATTACAAACTAAATGATATCAGTCTTTGGTTGGCTAGGAATTGGGTTGTGAAGTTGCAGGTGAGGGACAGGTGAGCATGCAAGCTTCATTTGTAATCATAACCACTCTCCATTGTTTGCTTTACTGCATGAATTCCATCTTCTGCCAGATTAGTGGCATATTAGTCTCATTGAAACATGGACCCTACTGTGAGTGGAGCATGTGAGGGATATATTGTCTCACTCTATTGGATCAATCTTTGCACCAGTTATGGGACTCTAACACTGATGATACCAAGTGTAGTTGTAGTAGTGATGCTAGGAGGGGTAACAGCTACAATACAAATTAACATTAGCCAAGAGGTTTGACCTGTAAAGAGACCATAATAAATCAGTTGCTTGCAGACTTATATCAAAATTCTATCACTGAGTAGCAAGTGACAAATAAGCTGCATCTGATGGCAAGCTTTATAGTGGTAAGTGAGTCATACTTCAGCTATATAACTACATCTGGTGGCTGTGTGTAAGTTAGAATCCTACACTTATTTTAGTTCATGGATCCTCCCCACCTGCAATTATTTAATTCAGCACTTTCATCCACCACTTTTCCACACTGTGCACTTGTCTTGGTCAGTATTACTAAGTTCCCAAGCTATTCCTTAAAAATGAGAAAGAAAAATCAATGAACATCTTCTCTGAAAAGTGAGAAAAACCCAAAGATAAGAGAGCAGAAAAATCTAAGATTGACAACAAAAAGAAGGCTGCTTTAAAAAAAAAAAAATACCAGCCTTCACTACCATCAACATCCAGTGGAAGGAAGATGGAAGGCAGAGGTCCGGGACAGCCGCTCCAAGATCTATTCTCCCTCTGGCCTGCCTGGTTCCAATCACTGAGGACTAAATAGCCCCTAAAACACCACCATTCCCCCCTCTTCACTCAGGCCTCGTGATTGTTCCAGTCCTTAGACCCACTCTGCAGAGGCATAGATGATCATAAAGGGCACTTTTCTGAGCTCCCGCCATTGAACATCTTTAAAGAAAGGGCAGGGGCAACTTGAAGTAGAACTTTGTGGAGTTCAACAGAGCAGGAAGTCAGGGCTCTCAATTCGGACCTTGCATCCTGAAATCAGTCTGAATCTCAGGGGTCTGCCATCAACTAGCTGAGATCAAAGGATTTAGTTCTGCACGTGGCTGTTCATGTTGTACATTATGACAGCAGAGATACAGTCTGAAAGAGGCCCTTAACATTTTTTCCTTTCTTTTCCTCATTCCACTCTGCAAATTCTTACTTTTTTCTGTCCTCTTTCTCCAACTCAGTCGCTTGCTCCACCATATTATTCCTCATCTCCCTTTCTATTCCTGCTCCTGCCCTAACTTGAATTTCTTCTTTTATCATTTTTTTCTTCTTTCTTTATGTTCTTTGCTTCTCTCATTCAAAGAAAAGTAAGCCCCTATTACTGTTAAGTGATATATTCTTATCCTTATTCTTGCACTTTGTCTATCCCTTTTGAATTTAATAGTTTCCTAAAGATTGTATGGTCATTCTATGTCCTCTGGCTTCACTTGAAACCTTCTTCAATTCTTTCACTTATGTACTCCTCTCATCCTAACTCTGTCTAAGCTCCCATCCTAAATGGCAAAGATGATATATTGAAAAGTATATTCACTGCAAACATATTTGGGTCTGCTTCTAGATTTTAATTTAATTCACATGGTTTAAAGGTGATAGATTACTAAAAAATGGTCACTTTGTAAATTGGGCTTGATCCTATTGTGTTGCTGACTGTATCGATTGGGCAAAGGGGCTGTGATTTATTTAATGAGTTGTCTTCTCTGATATTATGAAAATGAGAATGTCTGTGAGTCATTAGAGACACAAAAGCTAAAGCGCAACTATATCAGGAAGATTTAAGTAATAACCCAGGAATGAAACCAAGGACAACCCAACAATAAAAATAAAAATGAGAAAACACTTAAGCAAGACACAAAGACAGACTTCCAGTTCACCAATGGCAAATGGTAGGGCAAATGAAGTTTAAAGGCTGATAGTGAACCACCAGGACACTCAGAACTCATAGCACAAGGAGTAACAAAACAGATCAATCAGGCTCTAGAAAAATTCATAAAAGAAATAATTTCCTAGATAACCATAGAGATGGTGACCAAAACGAAAGTCATGATTTGAGACACTAGAACAGAAACTGACAAAAAAAAAAAAAAAAAAAAATGGATGACGTTAGGACCATGACAAAAGCCATGATAAGGCCCAGCATAAGAAAGAAATGGAAACAATGAATGCTCAACATAGGAAAGAAATGGAATCCACAAAACAGATTCAAACAGATATCCAGGAGATTAAAAAATTCTATTGAAAGTTTTTGCTGCAGAATAAAAGAATGCAAAGATAGAATCTCAGATATAGAAGATAGGATTGCAGTCAGTGACCGTGAAAAGAGAGGTCTCTTAAAATCAGTAAGGGATCATGAGAAATTGATCCAACAACTCCTAGATGATACAAAGAAGAATAACATAAAACTGATAGGAACCCATGAAGTAGCAGGAGAAAATACAAATGACTTAAAAAAGCTATTCACAGAATTAATTACAGAATACTTTCTAAACAGAGGGGAAGAATTTGACATGCAGATAAGTGAGGCATATAGGACTCTAGCTAGAAACAATCTTAAAAAAAGAAACAAAATCTACACCTAGATATATAATAATCACAATCACAGAAAGCCAAGAGAAAACAAACAAATCACATGCAAAGGGAATCGCAACAGAATCACAGCAGACTTTTCAATACAAACTCTCAGGTCAAAGAGAGCCTGGAGTGAGGTATTTCATGTCATAAAAGAGAACAACCTCTAACCTAGACTGATGTACCCTGCGAAATTCTGTTTCAAAATGGATTAGGAAATAAGATACTTCCATGACAAACAACACCTGAGAAATTTCATGAATACCAAACCAGCACTACAAGGAATTTTAAACAATATCCTAGAAAAAGAAAATGAAGGTCACAACACCATGAGGCCCAACAGAGCAAATCAAATAAGAAAGGCAAGAAGCTAAAAGGAGAGAAGGAAAAAAAAAAGTCAACAAAAGGACAATAACATGACAATAATAAGTCAGTACATATCAGTCATAGCCATTAATGTCAATTCACCAATCAGAGAAATAGGCTGGCAGAATGGATTAGGAAGCAAAATCCACCAATATTTTGTGTACAAGAAACACACTTAGTGCAAAAGGAAGCCTACAGACTGAAAGTGAAAGGATGGAAAGCAATATTTCATGCAACTGAGCCCAGCAAAAAGCAGGGTTAGTTATCTTCTTCACAGATGAAATAAATTTCAAACCAAAACTGATTAGAAGAGACAAAGAAAGCCACTACATTCTTTTAAAAGAGACAATTCAAGAAAAAGAGATGACAATCATAGACATATATGCACCAAATGTTAATATTAATGCCCTCAACTATATAAAACAAATATTAAGTGATATGGAAAACCAAATAAGCACTAATACAGTTGTAGTGGGGGATCTAAATATCCCACTCTCACAAATACACAGATCATCTAGGCGAAAAACCAACAATGAAATACTAGAACTGAACCAAGTTTTTTTAACATATGGACTTAATTGACATCTATAGAGTGTTCCACCCCACAAAATCAGAATATGCATTCTTTTTGGCTGCACATGGGTCATTCTCCAAGATAGAACACATACTAGCTCATAGAGCAGGTTTGAATATATTCAAAGTGCAAAATGTATATTATAAGATCATAGTGCAATCAAGCTGGAGATCAATAGCATAAGAAACCATAGGAACTTCACAAACACATGAAAATTGAACAACACTCTCCTGAACAATCAATGCTTCACAGAGGAAATTAAAGAAAAAAATAGACAGCTTTTACAAATAATTGATAATGCCAATGCAACACACAGGAATCTATGGGACACAGTGAAAGGAGTTCCACATGGAAAATTCATAGCATTGAATGCCCACACTAGAAAAACAGAGCAAGCTCAAATAAACAACCTAATGATGAATCTTAGACTCCTAGAAAAACAAAAGCAAGAAAAACCCAAAGCTCATGCAAGAGAGGAAATTATAAAGATTAGAGCAGAAATCAGTGCAATGGAAACTAAGAAAAAGATACAAAAAAAAAATGAATCAAGGATTTGGTTTTTTGAAAGAATAAATAAAATTGATAAACCCTCAGCTAACCTTATTAGAAAAAGGAAAGAAAAGGCTCGGTTCCATGCAATTAGGAATGAATAAAATGAAGTCACAACAGATTGAACAGAAATCCAGAGATTCATCAGTACCTTCTTTGAGAACATGTACTGTAATAAAGTGAAAAACATAGAAGAAATGGACAGATTTCTAGATACTTATGAATTACCAAAGTGGAATGAAGAAGATAAAAACATTTTAAATACCCCAACTGCAATCAGTGAAATGGAAAATGTAATTAAAAGTTCAAGAACAAAGAAAAGCCCAGTTCCTGATGGATTCACTGCTGAATTTCACAAGACATTTAGAGAAGAACTACTGCCACTATGCTTTACACATTTCACTGAAATTGAAAGGGAAGCAATACTTCCACATTCATTCCTAGAAGCAAGTATAACTTTGATTTCCAAACCAGGGAAAAACCCAACTAAAAAAGAGAACTACAGGCCAATCTCCTTAATGAATATAGATGCAAAAATCCTAAATAAGATACTAGCAAACATAATACAGAGGATAATCAAGAAAGTCATACATACTGACCAAGTTGAATTTATTACAGGGATGCAAGGATGGTTCAACATACATAAGTCAATAAATGTAATACACTATATTAACAGAGTCAAGGACAAAAACCATACGATACTCTCAATAGATGCAAAAAAAGCATTTGACAAAATTCAACACCCACTAATGATAAAAACCCTGAAAAAAATTAAAATAGTTTGTCTATATCTCAACTTAATAAAGGCTTTCTATGAAATACTAACAGCCAACCTCATACTAAAAGGCCAAAAACTGAAAACCTTCACTTTAAAGTCAGAAACAAGACACCTATGCCCACTATCACCACTCCTGTTCAATATAGTTCTAGAAACATTAGCCATAGCAATTAGACAAGAGAAAGAAATTAAAGCAATAAACATAGGAAAGGAAGAAGTTAAACTGTCATTATTTGCTGATGATATGATATTCTACATTGAAAACCTATAAAATTCCACCAAAAGATTTCTCCACTTAATTGACACTTTCAGCAAAGTAGTGGATACAAGGTCAACACTAAAAAATCAATAGCCTTCTTGTACACAAATAACAGAATAACTGAGAGAGAAATGAAGGAAACAATTCCTTTTACACCAGCATCCAAAAAATGAAATATGTAGGAATCAATCTAAAGAAAGAAGCAAAAGACCTCTACACTGAAGACTACAGCACTCTGAAAAGAGATCAAAGAGGATATAAGAAAATGAAAAGACATCCCCTGCCCCTGCATAAGAATCAACATAATGAAAATGTCCATACTACCAAAACTGATATGCAGATTTAATGCAATGCCAAGTAAAATTCCAACACTATATTTCACAGAACTAGAAAAAAGAATCCAAAAATTCATTTGGAACCATAAGAGACCTAGAACAGCAAAAGCCATACTAGGCCACGGAGACATGGCAGTGGGTATAACAATTCCCAATTTGAAACTATACTACAGAGCCACTGTGATAAAGACAGCATTATACTGGCAAAACAAACAAACAAACAAACAAAAATCTCCTGAGGGTCAGTGGAGCAGATTGGAAGATACACAAATGACTCCAGATGTACTCAGCTACCTCATCTTTGACAAAGGACCTGACCATCCTCCCTGGAGGCAAGATAGGCTCTTTAATAAATGCTGTTGGAAAAACTGGATTTCAACCTGCCAAAGATTAAAACTAGACCATTATCTATCACCATGCAATAAACTAAAATCAAAGTGGATTAAAGATCTAAGTATTAAAAAAAGAAACACTAAACTTGCTGGAAAATAAGTTAGGCAGAACTCTTGAAGTCATTGCCATAGGAAAAGACTTTATGAACAAATCCTCAGTAGCACAGGAACTAACAGAATGAATCAACAAGTGGGATCTCATCTTATTAAAAAGCTTCTGCATTGCAAAAGAACTAAAAGGCAGCCTACAACATGGGAAAAAAATTTACCAGCTGCTCCTCAGACAAAGGACTATTATCTAAAATATATAAAGAAGTAAAAACAATCACCCTGCCCAAATATAAAGACCCATTTCAAAAATGGACATCCGAAATGAACAGACATTTCTCAGACAAAGAAGTAAAAGCATCAAGTAAATATATGAAAAAATATTCCACATCAGTGGTCCTTTGGGAGATGCAGATGAAAAATACCCTGAGATTCCACCTCACCCCACAAAGAATGGCTGCTATCAAGGTATCAAAAAATAAGAAATGTTGGCAGGGTTGTGAGGAGAAAGGTACCTACCCTTCTCTGTTGTTAGTGGGTTTGCAGACTGGTGCAACCACTATGGAAATCAATATGGAGATACCTCAGTGAGCTGGGACTAGAGATTCCATTTGACCCAGCCATCCCTCTGCTGGGTATTTTTCCAAAAGAATTAAAAGAATCATATCACAGTGATATATACACACACCTATGTTTATAGCGGCACAATTTGTAATAGCTAAAGTTTCAAAACATCCCATTTGTCCATCAGTTGGTGACTGGATAAATAGATTTGGGTTTTCTATAGAATGGAATATATCTCAGCCATAAAGAATGAGAAATTAGATTCATTCATAGGAAAATGGGTACATATTGAGGATATACTCCTAAGTGAAAAAGTAAGTCACACATGTGTAAATACTGAATAGTTTCTCTGGTGTGAAAAACTGTAATAGTACATAAGATCCTAATGGTATAATTGACAACGTGAAATAGGAACAAAATAGTAAGGGTGTAGGGAAAATGGGAAGCGTAGGGGAAAGGTAATAAGGGAAAAAAAATATGAGAAAATGAAAAATTGGAAATAAAGTGTTTGTAAATGGGGAGGGGAGGAGGGGGTGAAGGGAGGGCAGGGACAAGGGGAAAAAATGAGAACCAAGACCTGTCATGTAAAGGTACAAGATCCCAATGATGAATGTAACTGTACTGTATACCTAAAATGTACCAATAAACATAATGAGAGGAAAATAATAAAATAAAATGCCAAGAGATCTACCTAAATTACAGGTTCATTGTAGCAGGTGATTTACAATTACTAATCCTGCTCTGTGTAATGCTTGTGATCAGTTAACCAATGAAGTCAGGAGAACTTCAAAAAGTATTTTTGCTACATTAGAAAAAAGAAAGTCATTAAAAGTCACCTGTTTGGAGTTTTTCCAAATGAAAAAAAATATGCAAGCATGAAGAACAAAAGAATTCTTGAACAGTAAGTACCATTTCATCAATTGTGTCTGCCGCCACAGCCCACCCATTGTTAATTGTTAACCACGTTGCTAAAGCTGGGAAGTACTTTGCTATTGGTGAAGAGCTGATACGGCCTGCAGCTATGAGTATCTGTCATGAGCTTTTAGCAGAGGCAGAAGCTGAGAAGGAGACATACATTTCTGTTTCATCTAAGGCTGTAAACACAGGAATAGATGAATTAGCAAGGGATAATGAAGCACAGTAGTGTGAGGGGCTTCATGAATAACTGTGGTATACAATCCAGGTTGATGAGTCCATTGATCCAATTTTTGAATGGGTTACAAAGCTTGCTTATTTATGTGACATATTCAACCTGCTCAAAAATTCAAAGTTTCACTTCCAGGGAGAATAACACCAGTATTGTAATCAAGAGACAAAGTGCCTCCATTCAAAGCCAAATTGGAAATGTGGGGGCGATGAGTGAATATTGGGATTTTTTATGTGTTTCAAACATAGAGAGATTTTGAAACACTGAGCCAGGGTCTTCTTTCTTTCATCTGGTGTATGATTATCACTCAGTTTTCAAAACTGTTTAGACATTATTTCCCAAACAAAAATTCCCAAACTCAGGAGAAATGGATCCATGACCCCTTTGTGAATAAGCCATGTAAATAAAATTTGTCTCTGCCAAAAGAGAATAAATTGCTTGAGATAGCAAATGGCCATGGCTCAAAAGGATTTTTGAGACAACTTCAAATCTCTAGATTAAAAGCAATGTGGAATATCCTGAGATTGTCACTAATGAACTCAAAAGCCGGCTTCAATTTTCAGCATTCTGTCTTTGCACAGCAGAATATTCTACAATGACAGTAACCAAAATGAGACTGTGAAGTAGACTGATATAAGCAACACACGTTGGGTATTGCTGTCCCTTATCACTCCCAAGTAAGACTAATTGTGAGAAAATTGGCTCAGAGATCCCACTGATTCTAAATTATGGTGAATTACACAATTATTTCATTACAAACATCATTACAATATAAAGATAATAGAAAAACAATAAATTTAGTGGGCTTGAACCACCACAAATTAGGCCTCCTGCCAACCTTGGAATAATTATCTCCCAAATAACAGATCCCTTGTGCCAAAAGTTTGAAGAGTGCTGGTCTACAGATCAGGCCACTGGAGAAAAACCGTAAGGAAAGAAAGATTTATAATTTAATTTTCCAAAGGTCTGAAGCAAGGGTAGAAAAAATGATTTTAAGATATTCTTTATCTCATGCAATTCATGTTTTATACATCACTCATTTAAATCCTTTTCATTTGGTATCTTTTCCTGTGCATAATTTTCTAATTTTCAAATATATTTCTATTTGCTAACACAATACTAAGTTCATTGATATAAAATATTTTCTAGAAATATAGAGCAATGAGTGAAAGTTTAGCATACTCAGGTTAGTTTCATTATTTTATTATTTGTTTCCATGTCCTTCTACTTAAGATTTAGATCTGATACATACATATCTATGGCAGGAGGGTGGGCTAATATGTTTTTCTTTCTTTATTAACATATGTTTTCAGTATATACAGTTTATAATCACCTTGGGGAGTTGGAACATGTATATAACAGAGCTTTGTTCTTTTTTTTTTTAATCTGGTTCCCTCCTGACTCCTTTCCTCTTCATCTGAAACCTCTCTCTTCATTTTCATCTTTGTTGATATTATAAATCTTATCTCATATTTATGGTATAAAATGTTTGCATTCATTGAGATTATTCATTTTCTATATGTGACATATCTTTACTTTACTTATTTCCTCATCCTCTTCCTCTCTCCTCTCTCCCTTGATCTGTAAGATCCCTATCCATTGTAAAAGATCTATCCCCTTTTCGCATATGCATCCTTTACTGTGCTCTTCGTTTGTACTTTGCATAACTCAAGTGAGAGACACTAAATGGCATTTATGCTTGTGTGTTTGATTTATTTCACTCAAAATTATATTTTTTAGGTGCACCGATTTGCCTACAAATATTCCAAATGTATCCTTCTTTGTAGCTGAGTAATATTCCATTATGTACAGATACCTCATTTTCTCTATCCATTTGTCTATTGATGGGTGTACTAGCTATTTCCCAGATTTAGCTATTACTATCTATGCTGCTCGAATGTTGGTGTGTACGTTTCACTGTAGTGTGATGTTTATAGCTCTTTGGAGAAGATAACTAGAAGGGGAATAGTTGGATCATATGGAATTTCTCATTTTAATTCTTTGAAAAAATCTGCATACTGATTTCCACAATAATTGTACTAGTTTACATTCCCACCAACAATGTAAGATGCCAGCCTTTAATATTTTTTGACAACTTAATATTTCTTGATTTGTGCCATTCTTTCTGCTTTAAAATCTTAGCATTGTTTTAATTTCATTTCTCTGATGGCCAGGGATGTTGAACACTTTTTCATGTATTTGTCAGTGTTTTGGTTTTTTTTGTCTGGAGATTTGAGTCAATTGTCAGAGTTGATTTTTTTTTAAATCTCTATTTTTCCCTATCTAATATAGAAGGTAATAAACTATATATTACTTCAGAAAAAAATGTATCTATTTACAAAATGAAACAGAAATAAATTAAGAAACAAAGATCAGAAGAAAGGGAGGAAGCAAATAAAGCAGGAGAAAGAAAGAAGAAAGATGAAAAAGAGAAAGAAACAAGAGATGGCCCTTGGAATTTTAAGGAACACACAATAAACATTTATTATCAAGAGAAATAGGTAAAAGTGTTACCAACCTTTATGCTCTTTATAATTTCCTTAAAATTATTCCTTCTTTCTGCTTCTTGGCCAAAATTCTGGCAAAGCCATGAGTTACTTCAATCCTGCTAGAGCCACAAAAACAAATCAAATTGTTCAATTTAGCAAATAGTGTAATAGATTTTGATATAGTAAGATGGCATGGACACCACAGGGAGATTGCCATATTCCAAAGATACGTCAGAGATGCTCCAAATAGAGGACAGGAAGGCAGTGAATTAGCTCAGTGCTTCTGCCTCCTGCCTTACAAGCTCAATGTCCTGAGTTTGATCCCAGGTACCACTCCTTCCCTCCCACTTCATCAAACTTTAGTTTGGCAAAAATGTTGCTGTTGGGCCGGGGATTTAGCTCAGTGGTTCCACTGCCTGCCTTGCAAGCCCAAAGACCTGAGTAAAAAATTTAGCCAGGAGTGGTGGAACATGCCTATAATCCTCTAGGAGGATCGCTGAGCTTGAGACCAGCCTGGGCTACATAGTGAGTTCCAGATCAGTCTCAACTACATAGTGAGTCCCTCTCTCCCCCTTTCCCTTTCTTTTCTCTCTCTCACCTCTGTCTTTCATCTCTCTCTCTCTCTCTCTCTCTCTCTCTCTCTCTCTCTCTCATCTATCTATACTTTACATAACATGTACAAAAATTTGACTTTTCTAAAATTCAATTGTATTGTTTGTTACATAGCTGACATTTGTATTGTTCAACCTTAGGAGGAAAAAAAGATATAGTAAGATTGATTACCCCAGAAGCTAATACCTTATTATAGAGACATACAAGAACATAAGAAAACAACCTTAAATGCTTAGCTCTAAGTATTTGCTTTCTTAAACAGTAGAATGTTCTTATACAAAGGGGACTATATAGCCTGGGATTTAGCTCAGTGGTTCTGGTGCCTGCCTCACAAAGGGGCTTATATTAATCTCTGTATAGTAATTAAGGAGCTCTGAAACATTCCAAGAAAAAAAATTGATCATATATTTGTAATCGTTGAAATTATCATAGCATTGAAGGGCTATTGACCACTTCTTATAGTGGGTATACTGACCTCAAAACACATAATGGAAATTAGATAGGTGTAGCTTTTCATAACTCTTACTATATACAAAAAAAGTAAACAAAGAAGTTAACTATAAGTGATGATATGTTAATTTGCTTATCTGTACTATCCACTTCACTATAAATATGTGTATCAAAAAATGTTATATAACTTAAATAGATAAACTAAAACTTACAGTGTTCCAAAAATTGAAAGCCTCTTTTGTTTATTACATTATAAACACTATAATAAAAATTTTAAAAGTTCAACCACACAAAGAGTATTACAAATTTTATGCATTTCAAATAAGTGTAAAGCTAGTAAACTAATCTCACATTTTATAGATTTATTCAGGGTAGGCATGATTTAATGACATATTGATTCAATTCATTCACT
Source organism: Fukomys damarensis (assembly GCF_012274545.1). Lineage (NCBI taxonomy): Eukaryota > Metazoa > Chordata > Mammalia > Rodentia > Bathyergidae > Fukomys > Fukomys damarensis. The sequence goes on from NW_022900918.1 coordinate 7,684,401, forward strand.
AACAAAGATGGATGCAAATGAAGTCTATTTAAAATGTGTGAAGCACTTGCTATGCTTGATACTTTGTTAAGGATTAAGAATACCAAGGTAAATATAAAGCTCTTGGTACCTCATTTTAAAAATGCACCAATTAGTGTTGAAAATGGTGCGTATCTATCCATATTTCATTGTGGTAGAATTACAGACAAACTGGTTATGAAAAGGTTTAACACTAGAGACAGAAATAGGAAATTTGCCATCGGGAAAAAAGCAAGTCCATGGGCACTCAAAATAGGTTGTGGCAGTAAAGTTCGCCTTGAATGATGAGTTAGCTATCATGAAGTAGTGAAATTGAAAAAAAAATCATTTCTGTAAAGGACATAAATATAGCACATAAATAGACCTCAGAAGGACGAATAATTTCAAAGCATTTGAATTAGGAACATTGAATATTCTCTCCAGTCTCCATAGTGTAATTTCTTTGTATACAGATGCATTGTATGAGAAGATTTCTATTTTACTTACATAATCACTTTTAGGAAAATCACATAGTTCTAAATTCAGGTGTCTTACATCAAAATGATAAAACAATGACATTTTTATATTTATTAAATTTTCAAATATTATGAAGTTTCCAGTACTAACCACTTATTGATAAGTGTGTGGAGCACAAAAATGTTTATGTATTCTTCTTGGCTAGTGAATATATACTTTGGAGATTATTTTTGCATCATATAATAAGATCAAATATATCTCTTATTGTTATGGTAAAAAAATTTAAGTAGTTATAGTGAATTAAGGATGAGTAAAAAGTGAGGTAGGCTAGTCTGGATAGAAAGTTAGAAATTTATTGCAGCAGTATGTGTAAGAGATATTTGAGACTACAAATCAGAAACCTGATTTGGACGTGGAGAAGAACATATGTTAGGGATTGTAATAAAGAAAAAATTTGGAAGTGAGACATAGGTGGTTGTTTTATGTGAGATGAAGAAAAATAGCTTGCCATAATTTTTGAAAATTATCTTTCTATACCTATATATTTCTGCATCTATATATTGCTGCATGTATATCAATACATAAGCAAATGTGGACAAGATGTGATGGAAATATAATTACCAGGAGGAAGATCTATTTATGTCATACATTTTAAATGAATTCAGAGATACTTTCTCATATGAATCACCTGGATGATTGTCATAGACTCTACACTTTATTCCTATGAGTATGACATATTGTGGAGCACTTCATAAAACGAATTTTCAGCAAATATACAATTTTATATTGTCTATGTTAAGGAGAAGAAAGGAAAATTAAGCTAAATCTTAGTAAAAATAGATTTGAGTAAAATCTTCATTAGAGAGTCACATCAATTTTCATGTTTTCAGATAAGGCAGCTGCTATTTGGGCTTTTTTATTAATTTTATTTATTTATTTATTTATTTTATTTATTTTATTTTTTTGAGGTATCAGGGATTAAACTCAGGACCTTGTTCTTGTAAGGCAGGTGGTGACACCACTGAGATAAATGCCAGGTCCTGGGCATTTTTTAATAGGTAAGGGAAACAATTACATGAGATGCTAAATTAATGAACATATATCTTTTACAGAAACTAATTCTTACATATACAAGTCTCTTATTGAAGCCCTTATAAAGCATTTTCTCTGTCACTTATGTACACAATAATATTAATAGTACCTATCTTCTCTGTTTGCTAGAACTAACTTGTAGAGGGCTATGAAAACATCTATAAAACAACATCTTCTTTCTATGTGTAGCTATTTCATACTATTCAGGACTGTATGTCTTTGATTTTTTATAAAAGCAAAAATGGTCTTAAATGACTCCTTGGTCAGCAAGAAATGCCATTTTGAAATACAGTCATGTAGTATTTATTGTTATATTTCATCTTGAGAACAGTTTCATTTGAATTTCCTTTAGTGAACCTCCTAATACAAGATAAATTTCTGTGAACAATGGCTTATGAAAAGTGTTATGTGATATTTAATTTCTAGTGTATTTATTTTTGTGTCCTTTGGGACTTACAAGTTCTTTTCCTCAAACATCAGTTTTTCATCCTATATGAACATTTAGCTTCATGCAGCAAAGTGCATTTTTACTAAAGTTACTATTTTCCCAATGGTGATATTTGTCTAGTATCTTGGAACAATTGTTTTTGTCCCTCTGAGTAAATAAGAAAAGCACTCCATCTCCCAAGGAAACTCATAAAACTGACTTCTTTTAAAATGAGCTCATCCTGTAAATCTCTTCTGGTGCATTACAGTTTCGTACATTGTTCTTCTAGATTGATAACTGCATATCTCAACATTACTAAAAAAAATGGTATTTTGTGCTTACTAAGAAAGTGTTTTGAGATATATAACTTCAAAGTTTAGATTCATCTTATATTCAATATTATGAGAAGTTTCAATACTATGAGTTTCCAGTTTTATCATTACAAGCATATTTGGAGAATTCCTAATAAACTCACGGTGACTAAAGATTGTTTTGTCCTCTGCAGTTTTGCTAGAGGGGAAATTACTTCAATTGTTTTCTTTCTACCTTGTATTTAAGTTATATAATAGTCAACCATATTTTAAAAGTTATGTTAGAACAATCCCTATTATATAAAGCTTGCAAAGTACGAAGTCCACACTTGAGGCCAGTTGTGACTCATGCATTAGTGACCGAACACAATACCATCTCAGCTATTAAAGGCATTTTAAATATTAGTGTGCTGAAGAGATCACCTATTTTGTCTTTGGGCTTATGAATCTGAATTTCAGTCAGAATGATGAAAATAGAAAAATATAAATAAATTCAGAGGGATCCTGACACGTATACTAACTAAGACAGTCACTATTGAAGCTATGAAGTCCTAGGCCAAGGGCCAAATCTGGTGAAGACTCTGGAATCCAGAGACAGGGCAAAGCATGTCACAGCTAAGGAGAACTAATATGTCAGAGAAAGTTTGCTACAACAAAACCATTCTTCCAATAATTCATCTGCCCTTTGTCGCAGGCATGAATTAATCCACTGAGGATAGAGCTTTGATGATCCAGCCATGTCCTATACTGTTAATATATGATTTTGGAATTAAGTTTGTTTGATAGCTTTCTGTCACTGAGAAAATGCCTGAGATAGATTATGAGGAAAATTTTAGTTTGGCTTAGTATTTGATATATTTCAGTTTGTGGTTTCTGGAAACATTCCATGTAATGTTGCTTTGGCGCTTGTGGAAATGCATGTGACCATCACGACAGATGGAGAAGGATAGAGCTGCTCACCTCATCCCTCCTTGAACCTAGAGAGAGAAAGAGAGAGAGAGCGAGGTTAGGAAGAGAGGACAAGGCGTCAATATTCCTTTCATGGGAGTGCTTCCAATAGTCTAGCTCTTTTCCCTAGGCTACGTCTCCTGAGGATTCCATCATCTCCCTCTACTGTCACAGGCTGGCAGCAGAGTCTTTAGCTCAAAAGCCTTGGGAAACATTTAACATCCAAACCATCTCAGTTTCTGAAACATAAAATTTGAGGTGCTACAGAAAGCCATTGCATCTACACCCACATCTTCATTGCAATAGCATTCACAGTAGGCAAGCCATGGGCACAACCTAAGTGTTCAGCAATAGCCAAATAGATAAAGAAACCATGGCACCTAAACAAGATATAATGGAAAAATTAAAGTGAGCATTTAAATGGTAAAAAAAAATACTGTTTTTAAAACCCCTCACAAGACTCATTTTGGCTTCTATCACACTTATCCCATTGGTCTTGACAATTCCTGAGGCAGCTGTGGAAGTCTTTCATGAGTGTCTTCACTTAACTGTCAGGGCACTGATGACCTGAATCAATTCAAAATGTTTATCCTTTGTGGTTCTTTTGACTTTGGGGAAGAATCAAAAGTCACATGGAGCTAGATCCTGTAAATAAAGTGGACGGGGCACACTGTCAACTGTGATGAGCCTTCCTTATTTTTGGTTGTCACTCAGCAGCAGCATTCACTGAACAATATTTTTTCATCACACTGGGTAAAGACACTCATGAAAATGTACTTCCAGAGCTGCTGTAGAAAGTGGTAAGGAAGAGAAGTGTCTTTGAAGGCAGGGCAAGAATTCTAAGGGAGATTTATGGCGTTGCATCTTTCTGCAATATTTTTTTTTATTTCAGTATTCAACATACAGTTTGATCATGTCATGTATGCAATAGAATATCACTCCTCCCTAAACAGAATGAGATCTTGTCATGGGTGTGCCTGGATGATATTGTGGAAAACAAAGAAAAAATATTTCTTGATCTCACTTACCTCTGAACTCTAAAAAACAAAATTCATATATAAAAACGATAGACATATATCCTAAAGCATTGCTTTTAGTGCACCACCTCCCTCTCCTAATAACACATTTAGTTGTGATCTCTTCAAATGATTGATCTATTGATGAGCAAAATATGCCCATTACCTAATCACCTTCCAAAGCCCCACCTGTGGGTACATGCAATGTTTCAAAGACATTCAGATCTAAACCAGAATACTACATATTTAAGTAGCATTATTCACAGAACTCAGTCTGATCAAAGTATGAATGACTTAGTTTGAATTTTACAATCATGATACTCCTTCTTGTGTGTAATGGACTTGACAGTAATTTGCCTTGGAAGAAATTTGTTTGCTTCAAATGACTTATGTTTGTTTACAAACCCCTTCTTCACTATATGAATTTTATCGTGGGTCTAATGTTTCATTTTGAAAGGTGAAATTTTTCTTATATCAAAAAGAGAAGAGAATATTTCCTTGTGAAAGCCAACAAGTTTCATGTGAAAGTAGTTGTGGCTCAAATTCTCTCTTTGAACAACTTAAAGTAACATATTTAATTCTCTGACCTTAATATGATAAACATTGTAATAGCATTATTAAGCATTTCTTTTGAATTTTCTTCTGTGATACTGTAACATGTATTTTTCTACAAATAAAGGAATTTCTTTCCCTTATTTTACAAATTTATATTTAAAATTCCTGTGTTTTTCAGTTGTAGCCCTTGAAAATCTTCTACCTCAACTATTCTTTCTTTCCACCAACTCTATTACATCTTCACTAATAGAAAAATTTTCTATATTTTATGCCTAGTTTGTTTTTCTGGCAGCAATATTAAAGTTTACTCCTTCTGCGCATTTTCCCTGTAATCCAGAGAGTGAGCCCCAGTTTAGTATAAATCAAATATTCACATTTCTTACTCTTTCCAGTGATGTTACCCTTTAACTACCTCTGCAATTTCATAAGATACTATTCATATTTCAATTTTATCATTATTATATGTTGAATTTCCTGTACCTCCCATTTCTGTGAATTTTTCAAGGACTCAGGAGCAGTGGTTTCATTCATATCCCCAGCATAAAGAAGACAGCAGTTGGTTCACATTAAAGAGTCATTAAGTATATGTTGAATAAATAATTCAAAGAGCAGGGTTGGAAAGAGAGAGATACAGGAGGGGCACAACCCTGGCTTTAGTAATTATGACTCTGGGAAAGAACTATAACAGTGTGTGTTTTCCAAAGAAACAAAAAAAACTTTTGAAATCAAAGTTACTGAATATTTGTAAGACTATGGGAAGATTTGATTAAGACTATGGGAATATTTGATTAAGACTATGGGAATTGAAAACATAACCTTTAAATAAAGAATTCAATCTATCCATAAGTCAGTAAATATCATTTGCAGAAATGAACACATTCATATACTCTTTTCCAATATATAGATTACATTTATCATAATTTATTGAGATTAGCAGCTCAAATAATAAAACATTTGAAGACAGTGTAATACATCTATATGCAAAACCTGATCTAAATGCAAAGGATGTGAGGTACCTGTAATTTAATTATAGATTCAGAATAATTTTATTTTTATGAGTTAATATTTATTAACAAGTTTCAGCTTATTGTGGAAGCAGATATTCATCACAATGTGATGAAGATATATTCAGATATTATTCCATTGTACATAACAATTTAGTTTGCCCTGGATTTAGAATCTCATTATCAAATAGGATTAAATTTACCTAGTTTGCTACCCCATAGTAATACTTGAGAAATTTACTATCCAAAGACACTAAAACATTTAGTATAGACTGTTTTAAAATTAACTACATCACCTATTAAATATAATTTATTTCATTAAATTTTATATCAGTGTATGAATTTCAAATTGTACTTTCATTGACATTATTTGTTATAATTTCTCTATCTTCTCAATAGCAGTAGTCAAATAATTAATAGTATTCAGATAATTAACTGGAAGTGACTATTCTCTTTCTATCATACTTATTTCTTGCCACTGATATTGTAGAATTCTGAAATAATGAAATAATTGTTTGATATTTATCTTCAATAAAGGTTAGGTTACCTAAAAATATTTGTATACTTCTGAATATCTATGTTATTCTATATCTCCAGGTTGTAGGAAAGTGCATGCTGATTCTAATTTCTCTATAAATATCACACCCACAAATGTTTATTGCATAAGTTAGATCTAATATCTATTTATGGTTGATCAGTTATTTTAAGACTGCCAATTTCTCTAGAATGATGATAAATGAGAATAAATGAGAGAATTTTCATTCTTCTCGATAAATAACAACTATTTAATGTTATGAATCTATCACTCTGTTGCTATTTTTTTTTTACCAGTTTATATATGACAAATTCAGAAACTCTCTGAGATGAGAATGAGCTCGGTAAAAGCCCTCACACAATGCCTTCTGTAGAGTTTCTTCAAGGCGAAACACTCATCTTTTTATTATTGAGTTTTGGTTGGAAAACAGAAACTCTTAAAAAGAAATATTTTAATGATCTCCCTCTACTGTTTATAAGGTTTTCTTTAGAAGATGAAACCATTTTTATTGTATCTTTTTTTCTTTATTGTCAAAAGTTGTTTTTTTTTAATTAGAGCATTTCCTCTGCTTCACTTAAAAAATTCACTTCCATGTACTTTTGCTACTATAGAGCACTTAAGAACAATGAATCACTAGCTTGCTTGAATTTTGATTCTGAACTGGGTCACGATTTTTACAGTCTTAGCATCATTTCCTATCTCTTTTGAATACTCTTCTCTTAATACAGTGCCCTCCACAGTTCTGTTCCTGGATGACTCTCAGTCCTGGCCTCATTTGACAGGACAATAAATTAATTAGCTACTGGGATTTGTGTGTGTGTGTGTGTGTGTGTGTGTGTGTGTGTGTGTAATGATGGATAATTTCTTTCAAATATGAAGCATTTTTCTTGCCCCTCTCCTCAAAATGGAATTTGACTCTTTGAATCCTAAATTTTTCTTTCACCGGCAGATAGCCTTAGCAGATTTTGTTTGAAAGACTGAAAACAGACTTTGCCCCTCAGCAATCATACAACCATTTGATCTTCTTCTGCTTAGAAACAAGAAGGTCATTCAAGTGAAGAGGAAAGGGTTTGGACACAGGGGGAAGGCAGAAATGAAGACGTGTTACAGGAAGAGTGACTTTCCTGTGAGTAGCACACAGTGTCAGTTTGTAGTATGAGTCTTTTGCAGGAGTGATGCAGACTTACAGGCCACGGCAACACAAAGCTTCGCCAATTTTGTTTGTGTGATGGGAGTGGGTGGCTGAGAGTGATGTTTCCAGCCCAGTGTGCTGCAATGAAGCAAGATTCTGTGACAGGACATCTGAGCTAATCTCCTTATAGTATCATCCTCACAAATCACCTTCAGAATCAACCTTGTGAGCTTGACCAACGTTTAGCTAAGTATCGATCTATACAAATTGACAAGAAAATGCTCTTCCCAAACAATCAAGGTTGTTTAATCTTTCTGTATCTCCAGTGAACTGAAGGTTACCATGACTGCAGCATCTGTCATTCAAATGTCTGTCATTGAATTATCTGTTATCTTGTCTGAAAATGAAATATTAGAGTTGGGCTCATTTAAATTAGAAAAATATGGCAGTTCTTTCATGCAATTTGTGGAGTGTTTTCATACTAATTTCTTTGGGGAATGTAGCAAATTGCAAATGGTCATTTTTTTCCCCAGGTTTTTAAACCATTGCATGCTTTTGAAGTCATCTATATGTTTTATATGTCACACACAGACTTAAAATTACCAACAGATTCACTCTTTACCAACTCATTTTAGAACCTAGTTTCTAACTAAACTTTAGGCTATCAGCCTAATTAATGTTGATTTTTTAGTTTAATAAAACTTAGAAGGCTGAAATATGGTAAAAGAAAAGAATATTACTTCTCTTTTGACAAGAATATTATTTCAAAATACTTGTTATGTGAGAAGTAATGATATACGAAAAGGATAAAAGAAAGTCTGTATGAACCCCAATGAATGAAAATTGTGTGTGTGTGTGTGTGTGTGTGTGTGTGTGTGTGTGTGTGTTGGCTTTTTTTTTGAAATAAACACACCTAATACA
>NW_022900918.1:7692833-7761224 GCF_012274545.1 Fukomys damarensis
TGTGTGTGTGTGTGTGTGTGTGTGTGTGTGTGTGTGTGTGTGGTCTACTTTTTGGTCATACAAATACACTTACCATGAACTACCAGTAAGTCTTAGTAATATATTAGAAAACTAAATTTAAGGAAATTAGAACAGAAAAAAGACATTAATGAAAAATTTAAATAGTGTAGTTAACAGTAATGTACCAAGGTCAGTTTCATAGCTTTGACAAATATCTCTCAGAGATATGAAAGAGTAATAGTAGAGAAAATTATGACTTGATTTAAAAAGGGATGAAGGCAATCTCAGTACTACCTAAGCAATTTTTCAGTAAATCTAAAATGATTCCATAATATTTTAAAGCTTATTTCAAAGTAAAATACACAATTTCGTAAAAGCGAATAGCATAAAGTAGAAATATTTTAAAAAATAGGTCAGGAAAAGAACAAAAATGAAGACTAAAAGTCATAAGAATATTTTTTTGAGAGTAGTAATAGGGACCGCAATCCATTTCTAGGTTGCCCTATGATGTCTTTTAGCTTTTCCAGAGCACAGGACCTACAAGTCATCTCATGAGTTTATGAAAGTAATGGTTCTAGGAAGAAGTGGGAAGAGATGCAATAAGACGACTGACACTTTCTTTACACAAGTTTCCATATGAACGCTGTAGGTGGGAATATTTGTTATGGCGCAGTTACAGGAAAAAGTGCTGCTGGGAATTTCTTTTGCTCAAAGCCCCAGGAGGGAGTAGGAATAACGACTCGCTATGTATGTGTTCTCTACTCTAAAGAGCACAAGTCCTTTCTTCTGGTGAGGGTCAAACACGGAGCAAATCACCTTAATCATTGGTGTATGCAAAATAGCTGGAGCTACGTTTACTCCTTTATATCAGAGAACTAAATACCAGTTGTCCCTTTCAAATTTTCATCAGTAAAAATCTGGTTACACAAAGTGTGATACATTCATCTGTGCAACGAATTCTTGTCAACTTACTGAAAACAGTAAGTTTTGTTGGCCTGGAAAAATATTTACACCATATTAATAATCAAAAAGTACAGATTGCATCATTCCATGGATTATACATATATGATATATCCACATGTACAGAATGACAAATTTAAAAGATGTGCAAATATTAATAGTGTTCGCCTCTTGATAAATAGTTGATTTTATTTCTTTTTTATGCTTTTATATTGAAAAACCTTTTATAACAGATATATTTTACTTTATTAATACAAAAATGTCAAATTATTTCTATTTTGAGGCAAAATAGTAGGTTTATTTGCATTTGATCGTTTGTATGTTACTTGAAATCCGTAGCTGATATGACCCAGAATTTTTGACAGCAGTAAGTTGTCACGTAAAAGTTTTCTTCTTGGGTGATCCATGTCATATACAGAATTACTTTCTTTTGGTGCTTAGAGACTTTTATCTGTCTTTCTTCACGAAGCTAGCAAAGAATAGACAGTGGCTGGGAGAAAATAGGAAAGAAGATTTGTGTGTATTAAAGAGGGGATATTCTTTTTTTTTTTCTGTTAGACTTCTTTCATTCCTTGCAGAAAATAGCCTATGATTATAGAGCTGAATGCTTACTCTTCCATTTTTTTGTAGGAATGTGAGCCCTCCAAACACAGATAGATTTGCAAATACACAGTTATAAGGGGATTAAGCACTTCTTAGACCATGGTAAGATACTGCTGCTTCAAGCTTGTGCCTTCAATAATAGATTGGTGCTATGCCCTGTGATTGACACTCTAAGGTTTCCTGAAGCCATAGCAGATTTCAATCATGCTATATTCCACTGATGGTGAATAGCAGCATGGGAGATGACAATCAAATTTATGTTAAAACACTATGACTCTGAGACAGATGACAGGCAGATAGACAGATGATAGACAGATGATAGATAGATAGATAGATAGATAGATAGATAGATAGATAATAAATGAATTTAAAATATATATTTCTGTTAGGGTAAAAAGTACTTTTTCCCAAGCAAAGAAGTCAGATCTTAACATGTTAGTCCTATTTTTTGCTAGAGGGAGGCTTTGTCTTCCAAGACCACAGGGGATTCCTCAATCTACCTAGTTGTGTTTAGATATAAATATGAAGCAGTGAGCATGTGGAAGATAAATAAACTATTACATATAAGTATTTGTGGTTCACTTGCTGAACAGAAAATAGCCATGGCATGTTAAGGTTTAGATCTTAATTATTTCCTTAAGGCCCATTTCCAAGGGCTTGATTGCCAGCTTGCGGCAGTATTAAGAGGAGGAAAAATCTTTCAAACATGGGCCCCATGAACAGGAGTTATTCCTTTGGAAGTGTGCCCTTGATGGTAGTATTGGAACCTTCGGTCCTTCCTCTGTCCATCCTGACTTCCTGGCCACCATGAGGTAAGAGCCTTTGTTCCACCATATATACCTGGCCATGATGTTCTGTCTCATTCAGCATAGATCCCGACCAACAGGATCAAGTGAGCTGGGATTCAATCTCTGGAACTATGGGCAAAATAAGTATTTCATTCTTTAAGTATTTTCTTCAGATATTTTATCACAGTGATGGAAATCTGGTTGACATATAGTGCTCATTATAGAGAATATAGAAATGAAACCTTCCTGCCAAAGAGAACACATATTATTCATTACGACTTATCCCTCTGGAGATGTCATTTAGAACCACAATCAGTTACATTTGGATGAGGATTTCATTAGGTCATGATTTCGACGGGTTTCAGGAATATTGAGGAACTCTGTGCTTCCCAGTGTGCTTTGCGCCAATTGATAATGATGAAATTAATGAGAATACCAGTATGGTTGATGTAGTCTGAGGAAGATATACCACACTCAGTTCCACTTAGATAAAGTTCCCAGACTTCCTTTATGCTATCTACATGTTGATATCCTAGACACCTCCCTATTATAGAAACTAATGGTATCGAAGTCTTAGCCACTTAAAGAGTCCAGGAAAATTCTGGTCAAATTTTTTAAATTTTATCTTTTTATACAGTAATACTTTTTGGCTACCTAGATTCTAAAATTAAAAGATCTAAAAGGGACTAATTCCCTCTCTGCAATTCAGCATCCAGCAATACACAATACTATACTTAAATTGTTATTTTTTCACCAAAGACTATTTTGCATGACATCATAACAGTGAGGATTTCAATAAGCCCAAGTTTAGTTTAGATTTTCTCTGCCTCTTCATTGTGTAACAGATTTGTATAAGAGAAGAAACATTAAAAATAAATAAATTAGATTGAAATATTCATTATGAAGGAAGTAAAGAAAGGTATTATCAAAATTACATTAGATCTTTTACATATTAAATTTTAAGGTGTTCAAATAATGTCATATTCAAATGGGAATATGTAGGACTATTGACTAGGATCACCGTGCTGGTCCTTTGAGTTGTAGAAAGCAAAACATACCAAACTATTACATCAAGTGCTTGTAGTTTTTGATCTTATGTTAGACATTTATACTACAAAATAATAACAAAAACTAAAAAATGGAGGGTATGGGGTAATTCTTTTGGGAATGAAGAATAGGTTTAAGGAATAAATTCTGATACTTTCATGTGTATATACACGTTCCTATGTTCAGTAAGTTGTATATCTCGAATATTTATAGATTTATGTATGTCGATTTTTTTTATTTTTTTGCTTTTTTGAGACAGGGTCTCACTATGTAGTTGAGACTGACCTGAAACTCACTATGTAGTCCAGGGTGGTCTCAAACTCATACTGATCCTCCTGCCTCAGCCTCCCAAGTGCTGGGATTACAGGCGTGAGCCACCATGCCTGGCCTGATTATTTTTGAATAAAATAGTTGCATAGTAATTTCTATTATCTATCTAAATTGTAATAGGTACTGTGCTACAAATCTGTGATCAACAAAACTGAGTCAGATTACTTTCCTAGACTTTACCTTCCAATTTCAATGTTAAAGTTTATGTAAGCATTCAGTCCCCAAACTCAGTATGATGTAATGTTAGAAATGATGGCTAGTTCCTCAAAATCCATCTGTCCTCTGTTCCTTAGAAATACAGTTCTTTAGCTTTTAGGTGGGCACTGGACACCAAAAATAAAATTGAGTTTCTTAGGCTTCTTAGCAGCTACATGTGCACTTATGAGTGAGGGCTAACAAATGGGATATAATTGTAAGTAGAAAGCTCTCTTTCTGGAGATTTTCCTTTTTTTCCATCTTTTCTCCTGCATCTTTTCTGTTACTTGGTACTAGGTCATGAAACAGACGGCCGGATCATTAAATGCATCTGAAGCTCTAACCTGAGAATGATAAGCAAGACATAAAGCATTCTCTAATATCCAGATCATGCAACCGGGACAAGATACCTCTTAGCATGTCTTGCTTATGCGAAAGTGAAATAAACTCTACCTTCCATAAGCACCTGTTACTTTGGATTTTCAGCTACTATTGGCTAAAAAAAATCTAATACAGTAACTTAGTGAATAATTGTGTTCCATTTTAGCATCTCCAAGTGCATTTAGAGAATCATCTAATCACTAAAAGTGGTGTTTCCCATTTAGTAATTTAAAGACACTGAGCACTATTATTCATCCTTTAAACATAATGTGTTTATGTTGCAGATGTAAAGTTTGGTACAGGGAGATAGACAGAAACAAGCATCCCCCATAACTTAGTCTTCACAAAACAGACACGCCTGGGCGGCTGGGCCCCCACAACACGAACGTACCTGAGTTGGGGAGTGAGGATTGAGAAAGGAGCGCACACTCAATAGTGTGGAGACAAGAGGTCCTTTTATTTCACAGAAACAGCTCCTTTTAAAGGCAGGCCAACAGGAAGCACCAAGCAACTATTAGGAAGATCAGATCTTTGACTATCCGAATTCCTCCCATCACAAGGTCAAATTTAACAAAGTCCTTGAGCCGGGCGTGGTGGTGCACGCCCGTAATCCCATAAAACCAGTCTGGATTACACAGTGAGTTCCAAGTCAATCTCATCTATATAGCTGAGACCCTTGTCTCAGAAAAGCCAAATAGAGTCATAGATTGTGTCAATGCCTCAATGGTAGAAGAAGTTACTTTTCAAATGTCAAATGCCAAGCGGGCTCCCACACACGCCTCCTTTCTCTATATCTTCAACGCCACAGCCATCTTAGAATCAACAACAGAAAGGCAATTTTAGTTTTCCTCCATTTGTGCTGTTTATTTGTATTCTCAAACCTAATATGGTTAATAAAATCTTTTTTTCTCACTGAGTTTATTGGTACATTCTAGGGATACAATACAGTTGCATTCATTACTGGGATCTTGTACCTTTACATGAAAGGTCCTGGTTCTCATTTTTTTCCCCTTGTCCCTGCCCTCCCTTCACCCCCTCCTCCCTTTCCTATTTACAAATACATTATTTCCATTTTTTCCTTTCCTCATTTTTTCCTTTTCCCTTATTTCCTTTCCCCTACCCTTTCCATTTCCCCTACACCTTTATCCCTTTTCCTCCTATTTCACATTGTCAATTATAGCATTAGGATCTGATGTACCATTATAGTTTTTCACACTAGAGACACTATTCGGTATTTATACATGCGTGAGTAATTTATTTCACTTAGGAGTATATCCTCAATATGTATCCATTTTCCTATGAATGACCCTAATTTCTCATTCTTTATGGATAAGTAGTATTCAATTTTAAAGAAAAACCACATCTTCTTTATCCAGTCTCCAACTGATAGGCAAATGGGCTGTTGCCAAATTTTTGGTATTACAAAGTGTGTCACTGTAAACGTGGGTGTGCATATATCACTGTGGTGTGATTCTTTTAATTCTTTTGGAAAGATACCCAGCAGAGGGATGGCTGGGCCAAATGGAACCTCTAAACCCAGTTATAATAAAATCTTGCCCCATCAGAAATATTTCATATTACAAGTTATTCCTAATGAATAAACCAAAACATAGCTTTTAAGTATATGTTTAACTTAGTTTAAAGCTATGTTTAAACATTTCATTTAAAGCTATTTTAAAAATCACTTAAAAACATCAGTGAAGATTTTGCATTATGTCATTAAGTTTTCTTGCACTGTTTTAAATTTAAACATTAAACGATGAGAAAAAAATTGAACTAGACAATATTTATTTTAAAGTAATGTCAGGTTTAAGAAGAATCTTTTCTATGCTAGACTAATAAATCCAGATATGTAATTATCTATAGTTTATATTCCATAGTATTTGTATATATGGTCTAATCTATAACATTTTTGCATTTATACAAGAATAACTTAGATTTCTTTGTGGCAGAAACAAATCCATGAATTTACCTCCATAGTGTAGCAATGATTTGTGAGGTGTCTAATCCACTTTGGTTTTCAGTACTTATCATTTGGTTTCATCTAACTATAAAAGCAATGGAAATTGGGAGAGCAATAAATGAATAGGTAAGAAATATTGTTTCTGATGCAATTTTTTGTGTGCTCATCAAATATTGAATAACTTAATTTATATCATATTTCCAACACTCAACTTTTTCCCATTGCAAATAAACCAACATTCCACTCAGGAACTGAATCCCTATCAAAACTTCGGCTTTAAATCATGTTTGTGCTAATCTCTCCATCCAGTACAGTTCAGTTTTCTATAAACTAAGAGAAAACTTTTTATGTTCTTTATCCCAAATAATGTCTAATATGGACATAGGCAGAGCCAAATCAATTATTAAAATAGGAAACGAAATAATGACTGATATAGAGCAATTACTCTTGTATATGTTGGCATAAAAAATAAATATGAGAAAATTAAAAACTGGAAACAAACCTTTGTAAAGAGAGAGGTGTGAAGGGGTTGAGGAGAGGGCTGTGGAATGGGGAAAAAATAAGAACCAAGATATATCATGTAAAGGTACAAATTTCCATTGATGAATGTCATCATATTTTATACCTAAAATGTACCAATAAAATTAATAAAAATATTATTAGAAACCTGGACATCAAAATGAGTACTGCATATTTATTCAGTGTGGCATTTGCACAATGTTTTTTGAGAAGTCCATCTAAGGATTATTTAATTTTCTACAATTTTTTCCATCTGACTTCATTGTTTTCCATATTTGATTATAGCCCAGACCTTTTTATGTTATATATGTATAGAATTCTGTTCTGAAGAAAAGATAACCACAGAAATTGCCTCTTATACTATATGGAATATTAACCAAGGTTGTTATTTTGCATAGGAGTTTTATTCTGACATCCTTTGCTTTTAAAATACCTACAAAAAGCTAAATTTTAAAAATGTTTTAGGAATCAACTTTACCATTTTTCTGGTTCTCCTACTAATAGCTTCAACAAAAACATTGGTGTACATTAATTTTCTAATTTCTAAAGTCCTATTTTAACACTGTTATCAAATATTTTGATATCATATATTGTCTTTAAAGAAACATAAAATGGGAGTCATTTCAATCTCTTAATATAATAAGAATATTATTATGCTGTAAAATGTTTTTTAAATTGATATATCAGAATTTTATTTATTTTAACAAATCATTTTTCTAAATTAGATATATCATAAGAGTTATGATTCAATTTTCCTAAAATCATATATCCTTAGATAATTTTTTGCTGCATAAAATGTATAATAAATATTTGAGAAACAATTTTAGAAATAATTTTATATCATTGAATATAAACCCATAACATAACTTCGCTATTTGAACTTTTAGTGTAATACATTAACTAATGACAGTGGGCCAAAATTTCAGTGATATGTTCTTTAAGAACTAGGAAGGTGAGCTGGGGATTTAGCTCAATGGTTCCGGTGACTGCCTCACAAGCACAAGGACCAGAGTTTGATCCCAGGTACTCCCCCCCACACACAAAAGACCTATAAAGGTGAGACTTTGAAAATAAAATAACGAGCTGTAGTCCATGAGTTATGTTGATCAGTAACTTTTAATGGCATCTCATACTGATAGCTCCAAAATGTCCTTAAGGTTATTACTGCACTGCCTGAGCATTAGCCTAATTGTTAGTGGCCCTTTTTAAATTTGTTTCATATATATTTTCTCCTATTGCAAGTTTAATTAATATATATGAGCGTGTACTGTGTATACACACAGAGATACTAAATACTCTTAAGCATTTGATGTTTCATTAAATGTATCCAGCTTTATAAGTGAGAGAAAAGTACATGAAATTCATTGTAAAGATAGGTCTTTACATAGTTGCACTTGACATGTGATATTAATTCCTAGCTCCATATCAACTTTATAAAATGAATTCTGTAGAACAATGTTTTATCTACACAAATATGCAACAAACACCATTTTTATCTGGATGCTTTAACATCTTTGTGCTGCCATAAATCTGTTCTATAAAGACTAATTTTTCTCTTGTTTCTCTTCACAAGTGTCAATATGCTTTCAAATTCATGCTGTCCTGTTTAAACGCTGAGTTTGACAATGACACAGGTCTTATTTTTGCTGAGGACACAGTAAGGAGGATTAATATACTACTGCATTTAAGATTAATGTAGTCACATGCCAAAAACTGGCTGGAGGTGCAACTCAGCTTTTCAGAAACCACTTATCATGAAACTTGGACAGCATAATATTCATGTCTAAACAATATAATGTCCATGTAAACTCATGAATTTAAAAATTCACTAATTTTTTCTTTAAGGGACTAATGTTTTGTTTTCATTTCCTTCACTTTCTGAATTATCATATGTTGTGGTTGACAGAATAATCACCATGTTCCTCTGCTGGCACACTGATTTCCACTTTCACCTTTGGCAGCTCATGTAAGTGTTTTTTTTTTTGTTTGTTTGTTTTTTGGTACCGGGGATTGAACTCGGGTCTTTGCACTTGCAAGGCAGGCCACCGAACCACTAAGCTAAATCCCCGGCCCTCATGTAAGTGTTTAATATACTATCAGCTTTACATTATGTAATAGATTATCCATAGGCAAAATAAAATTGATTGAAATTTCTCCATATTCAAATGCATTGTGCCATACTATTTTTCTTTTTAAGAAAAAAAAACAATGAGAGATACCTGCTGGAAAAATGTTTTAGAAGAAAGTACTAAATTGAACGTTATGCATATGGAATTGCATGTGTGAATTTAATTCAATAAATGCTAAAATATATGGCTTTTACAATGTTTATTATGCGCATATATTTTGCCTGTTACATAAAGTATCATCTGATGTTCTTTGTATGTGATGCAATATTAATTAGTTCTAATCTAAAATTTGCTTTCTCTTCAGTCTACTTCAGATGCAGCAACAAATATGGCTGTAAGTGGGTATCATTTGCAAAGGGAAATAAATCAGACACAGAAACACAATTCCTACATCATCGTACTCATTCATAGGTGGAATATATTTTTTAAAAGTAAATTTCACATAGAGCTGGGGATTTAGCTCAGTGGTTCGGTGGCCTGACTTGCAAGCGCAAGGACCCGAGTTCAATCCCCTGTACCAAAATACTAATACTACTACTAATAATAATAATTTCATGGGAGTTGTGAGTAGAATGGCAAGTAACACAGACAAGGGATCGTAGAAAAAAAGGGAGATGGAGAAATCCTGTTTCTTATCCTAGCCATGACTATTCTCTAACACAATGCAGCTCAATAGACCACCTTTATTTAATCTTTTACTGACTTCAAACTGAAGCACCAGCTCTCTTTCTCTTTACTATCCCACATTTGGTATGAGCAATCGAAGCACTTTTTCTCATCTGTCTGCCTCTTCTCATCCTTTTAACAATGTTCTTCCTTCTCACCTAATCTTTTTAAGAAAACTGATGCTGTAATCACTCTTTCTAGGGACACTCACTCAAGATTGCTGCCTCTTTTGTTGCTGACATCCCTCTTGGACCACATGGATCAAGTAGTTTTGTTTATGATATTGAAATTTCCATTTCAAGGAAATAACTTTCTGTTATTCTCCACACAGGGTTTTTTTTTCAGCTTTAATTGAGTTTATTGGTACATTTTAGGGATACAGTACAGTTACATTCATTGTTGGGATCTTGTACCTCCACATGACAAGTCTTGATTCTCATTTTTCCCCTTGTCCCTGCCCTCCCTTCACCCCCTCCTCCCCTCACCATCTACAAACACATTATTTTCATCTTTTCACTTTAATTCATTGCCAATATCGTTTGATTCCATCATTAATCACCATTCTACTTTCATGTATTTTAACCTCTCAGATATAGTTGTCAAATGTTTCTTCCCCTGGCAGTAATTTATACTGCAGATTTATCTTTTGCTGTAGATACTTATTAATATACAATAAGATAGTATGCTTGTTTCTCTTCGATTTCATCTTTCACTAGCATAATGCTACATTGCTGTTTAATTTTAGATCCCATAGCAATTGTAGGCCTCTGAGGAACTTCAACCTTCTTGTTTTATGATGGTACATTTTATTGTACTTCTTTTAAATTTAAAAAAATGAAAAATTCAGTTTTTTCTTATTTTACTTTTTTTCAATTTGATATCTGTCAGTAGGTGCAACTCCAGGAAAGAATTAACTTTTATTCCAAAATGAAATGTTTATCTAGAAATTCCTGATAAAAATTAGGACATTATTAAGTAGGATAAAATTAATCAAGTCATCTATCTATGTAGAATCAAGGAATATTTGAGAATCTGTGTTTATCAATTTTCTTCAAATACGCTTTCCAGTTATTTTGCAGTGTCTTTTGCCATCTTTTATTCAGCCACTCTCTTAAGGTTTATAATTATATGATTGCTCCATGATTTTATAGGTTAAGTGATATTCATACCTAGGATATATCTTTTTTTTCCTATCAGCATTTTTTAATAGTTCTCTGTTACTTTTCTGTCTGGCAATACTTTATGGGTCTTCAACTCTTACAGGAAACAGATCAGGACTAGGCTGCATCCTTCTACCTGTTGTCTTGAAGTGACCAAATTATGATTGATTACAAAGATTTTAGTGAATCGATAGAACAAAATAATTGATGGACATAGAGGAACATTTTCAAAGGGAAAATATTCTTTTACTTTCATTCCATTGGTAGTTGATTATAAAGGCGTTCTTTTGACTAGGTATACAAGGCTAGCAGTATTTTTAGACACAATAGAATCCAGAGGGCTAGGAAATACCACTTGGGAGAGAACAGAACCACAAAGAGAAGTTGAGGCTGGCTTGCTAAGAAATCCTTGCTAAATGTGTAGACAGCACCAAATCCCTACATGTGCCTAAAGACTGAGTCTACACAAATCATAACAGTAACATATGATTTGACAGCACAGTAGAGATCCAATTCCCAATTCCACTTCAGGCTCTTTCTCAAAAGAGAAAGGCCAAGAGGTCTTTCCACCAAAAAGAAGTTATATTTTATTTAAAGTAGATAGGATGGAGATTAATTTTATATATGATGAAATATTTCAAACTGGAGTCAATTAAAACCAAATACTCATTCCTGTGAAAACATGAGAGAAATATTTTTTTCTTAAACTATTTCATCTTCACTATTTATAAGGTACTTATTTATTCATAAATTATTCATCATTTAGGCAAATTATACATAATCCATAACAAGTTAGTGATTCTATTTTACTTCAACCTGTATTTAAGTGGCAACCATCTGTATTCGTCTGCAAAAGTTCAGACTGCTCTCCTCTTCCTCCTGAAAGACTCCCCTCTCCTGTGCGCTATGAAAATGAGGGAAGCAGCTGTGGTACAGGAGCTTTCCCAAAGAGCAGCAGAGATGCCCTCTTGTAGAATGAGAAGAAAATGTGATTATCTTATGACAAACTGCCTGATAGTCTACGCATTCCCACACATTTAGAGGATTTTCCCTCAAGCTTTTAATTCCAGAGTAGTTTGGCTTTCCTTCTGGAGTTTGCTCACATGTAGGATTATTTTTCCACGACTTATTTTATTTTTTGCTTTTCAGCTGATTATGCTTATAGGAGAAAAGCACATCATTAAATATAACTCAAGCCATAAATTCTGTTGGCCCAATATTTTAATTTTTAGTATGTTCTTGCTGAAAAAGTATTAAGAAATGATACTAGTGACCAGGAAATTCAGGAAGACAATAATTAAAATGATTAGATAATTGTAACACATATATACAAATACATAGACATTTAAAAATACATACACACATGTATACACACATTTTGATAAAAGTACAAAAATTAAAATGACAGATTTACTGAAGGCCTCTGAAGGAATATATTTCATGTTATGCAGGAAAATGCATTTTCAGCATTGACAGATAGAAATTAAAATCTAAGAAAAATATGCTGACTTTGCATTGCATTTTATTTTAATATATACTTTTATCCTTAAAGTAGTTGGAAATATAAAAAAAATTTATAGTTCATTCCTGTATGCTTCTCATCTAGTTTCTCCTGCTGTTTTCAGTTTGCATAACCATTGTACAGCTGTTATAGCTCACCAACATTGGCCTGATCCATGATTCTGTACTCTAGAATTTTTCCGTTTTGAATTTAAATATTCGTTTATGTCCATAAACACTGATGTTCTATTTTAACCTCCCCTTCCCTGGATGTCATGTAGCATTTAGTCCATGTAGTCTCATGTCTCCTCCGGCCTTTCTTGTCTATGGTCACTGTTTCTTGATGGGCTGACAATAGCTTTGAGTAGTGTTACTGGGACGTGTTGTAGAACGTTCTTTAGATTTTTCCTTCCTGACGCTTCCTTCAGTTACACGAGGCCACAGGGTTTTGGAAGAGAACACTACTCACATGAAGTTCTCTGTGATTGTGTCCTCTCAGGGATAAAGGATACTGTGCGACCTACTCCGTGTCGATGCACCATCGTCACCTGGCCCGAGGAATGTTTGTCATTTCACAGTTACTTCAGACCCTACTCTCCCACCTTTGTACACACAATTATTTTGATGAAAGCCCCCGAAGATCGCCACCATCAATTATTTGGTTCATGTCTATATGAAATATTATTTCTATTAGTACCTATTCGCAGTACACAGTGATTACAAGCCTCACGAGGAATTTGTACATGCATAAAACACATTTTAAATTTTTCACCCCCTCCCCTCCCCTCTTTTTCCTCTATCTCCATTTCTTTGTCCTCTTCCTTTTTGCAAAATACCTATCTTCCTGTTTCCTATTATCTATGTTTTATTTTAATTTTTCAAAATGTATTTTTCTCCTACATTTATTTATTTCAATGGGAATAGTCTCATAGATATTCCTTTTACACTTTGTTTTATAATAACATTCATTATAAATATTATTCAAAATAAATCTTATTGATTTTATTGCTAAATGAGTTCAGCTTTGACTACTGGAAGGTCGTTTGGTGTCCTTTTCAGATGCCTTATGTTTTTATTCTTAAATATTTTTAAAATTTTGTGTCAGTTTGCGATGCCCTTCCTAGTTTAATAATTCCCTGTCAATTCCAAATTCAGCCATCACAGAAGGGGCTTCAATTATTTTTGTTGGAGAATTGTTATAGAGTAATTCATTTAGAAATGGCTCACTAGTTAAAAATATTCCAGGTCCTTTTTGGCTTGAACAAAGACTAGGACAGGGCAAGCCAAAAATGGTGCCAAAAGCTTCTTTGAAAGGTGAGGGATAAAAGGGTAAGAGAAGAACTGGCTCTGTACAGCGATATTGGGCTGAGCAAAGGGAGGAAAAGATAAAAGCAAACATAAAAGTGTACTCTGCAAATGCAGAGTGGGACATCGTAAGGAGTTAGTATAGCAAGCTCCTCCTGACGTCTCGTCTCTTTTCTCTCCTCTCACCTTGTGGTAGTTCTCAAGAAGTTCCATACACTGTGTGCTGGGAATTACGTCGCACTGTCCTGGGATCTTGTCATTGATAAGCCCTGCTTATTTCAGCAGCCAGCTTTGTCACACCCTATCATGTCTATCAGAATGTTTTCAGAAACTAAGTTCTGAGGTTGCCTAGTCTAGTTTCTGGTTGTGTTTCAATCATTTTTCTAAACTTCACTGCATATTTTTTTTTTTTTTTTTTGAGACAGGGTCTTACTATATACTTGTGACTGACCTGGAATTCACTATGTAGTCGAGACTGGTCTCAAACTCACAGCAATCCTCCTGACTCAGCCTCCCAAGTGCTGGAATTACAGGCATGTGCCACCACACCCAGCAGATATTTTTATACATGACAAAATTTTAAGAAGCAGAAGGAAAAAGTATATTTGAAACATTAAGGTGAAGAGTGAAGTTAATCTGTTTTTTGCAAAGATCTAATTTTGGCTAATGAAGTTGTCATTTGACTTATATTTAGAATGAATAATCCTAAAACAAACAAATATACAAACTTGGATTTAGAGTTAATTGATTTGAGTTTTAGCACCAGATATAATATGTTCACTAGAGTAGCCAAAGGGTTACAGGGAGGATAAGAATTTAATCTAGTTCAGTATTTCTAGTTTATAAAGTATTAAGCTTGGATATGAGATTCCTATAACAAACTTGTTGCTTTAGGCTGTGCAATTGCAAATATGAGATTAGATATAAGCTCATATAAGTTTCTAATCAGTTAGCTTTTTTGAAAGCAACTGTCTTAGTTATTTTTCTCATTGCTAATACATTTAACTCGACACCCAGAGTTAAAGAAAGAAAGGTTTATTATACCTCCTGGTTTGTATGGGTTTCAGTTCATAGTTGACTGGCTCTGAGGTGGTTGCAATGTAGAGAGGCATCGAAGAGGGAAATGGTCCATGGCAAAGCAAGGCAGTCAGAAGCCAGCAAGCAGCAAGCAATGACAACAGCAAAAGCCACAGAAGCAAGTCGCAACAGCAGCTTTCCCTTATACTCTACCCCTAGGGCGGGTAAAATTCACACCCAGAGTGAGGCATCCTTAATCCCAGCATAGCACCATTAATCCCAGCATCACACACTGTATGTAGATCTAGGCACCCTCAAACCCTACCTATGACCCCATGAGGCTTTGGGGGGATATCAAGATACAAGTCATAACAACAACAAAATAATTAAATAGTTCTTTTAAAAAGTCAATGATGCTAACCATGCTTCCTACCTTTTGGAATTTTTTAAAGGGGGCAGGGATTTAGCTTAGTGGTGCAGCCACCTGCCTCAAAAGCACAAGTTCCCAAGTTTGATCCCCGGTAGCAAAAAATTTAAAAAAATGAAAGAAAAATTGAGTATTAAGTGAATAAAAATGCATACCAATACAATACTGACAAATAAAAATGACTAGCCCAATCTTTGGGTGTTCTATATATCCAAGATGAGTAAGAAGATTAAAATTTAAAATTTACACTGTGATAGCTGTGTCCCTCTGGTTCTGTAGTTTGGATCTGGAGTCTATTCCAAAGGCTCTTATGGTATGATTTGGTCACCATCCTGCGGCACTATTACAGTGTAGCTGACGGCTAACGGGAAGATGTTGGATCGCTGAGAGTATGACCTTGAAGGGATATTGAGATCATTGGCCTCTTTCTCTTTGCCTCCAAGCTTGTTTGAGTATCTGTCACACCTCAATAAGGTATGAAGCTCTTTCCAAATATATATTATACTTTAAATCAGAGTTTAATCAAAATGTGCAAGACTACTAAATTAGCAAGCTCTTGAAAACTAAACAAAATATTTTTTCTTTTTCCAAATCTTCATTTTTTTTTCCATTCTACTTTTTGTTTGTTTGTTTTTTTCATTTTGTTTTCGTTTTTTTTTTGTACCAAGGATCAAACCCATGATGTTGCATTTGTCTACTTGACTTCTAAATAATTATGGCAGGAGATGTAGATTAGTGGTGCTGAGCCTGGAAAGTGTAAGGTTCTGAGTTAAAAAAAAAAAAAAAGTTCAATGAAAGTAATCTTTTCACTTCCCAATGACCATATTTCTTGCTTTTCAGACTTATGTTTTAAGAAAAAAGAATCACAGACTTATTTGTTACATATTGCTCTGTATTGAAGTTATTTTGGATTTTTTTATATTGGTTAATTATTTGCTTTTGAAAGACACTTGTTTTTACATGTCTTGTATATTAAAAAAATTATTAAGGACCTAAAAAGTGATGGCTCAGTGAATTTTTTTCCTTTTATGGATCTGCATGGCTTTAGCCTGGAAAAGCAATCTTTCTAGAAGTCTCATTAGTTTTTCTCTCGCATCTTATGGGTAAAAACTGAATTACCAGACCCTGCTCAAATGCACCACTAGTAAAAACAATGTGATTAGCACAAATGACTTCACCCAGTCAAAATTCAATACCAAGGTGGGATTGCAGAACTGAAGAAGAAAGACTAGTTGCTCTGATATAGAGGTCCCACAAAGCTCACCACGAAGTGTATGCAGGCCAGAAACGTCTTATATTTGAGATCATTTCAGCTTTCCGCTCAGAACAAGAATCAAAAAAAGTGGGAAAAAGAGGGATAATTAAGTAAAAACATCAGTCCAACCCTACCCAAGAGGACTTGAACTCCTCTCCTGTCCAGTAACATCTGATAAAATTACTTGGCTCATTTTGGTTATGGAGAAAAGCTACTCTAACAACACAGTTAGAAAATAGTTTGCTACATCAGAAATACCATAGGCTTCAGGCAGTTAACATAAACCATGTTATTCCCCCTTTGATAAGGATGAGATTTCTTATTAAAAAAAATTATAAAATGGCCTTGATTTTCTTAGGCACTGAATAGGGTTGATCTAATTACCAACAATCATTTATGGAGACGCAAAGGTAGATTCAACACATTTCATAACATGTCTGCTTTGATTGTATTCATATGTATTTAGTATTGCAATATATGCATGATTTATTAATCTGTGAAAAAACTTTGCGTAGGAATTTATTGTCTCCATTCTTAAACTAGGGAAAATGAAGTTCAGGACTTAAATATTGTTAAGTTCAAATCATAAACCATGAGACCAAGATTTGAACACAACTCTACTGACTTCCAAAACCTTTGCTGCAACTGAGGCACCATACATAACCTTTTTAAAGTTTGTCAAGTGCTGATCTACACTAGATACAGTTTCTTCTTCTATTTCAATCTCTCAGACTCCATTAAACAATCTCATGGCCTAAAAACCCAGCAGCCTATGTGTTAAAGAACCATGCAAAGCTGTGTCAACAGCTGGTGTATTATAATGGCCAACAAGCAACTGGTTTTACCATATTTCGCCTCTTTTCCTGACAAGAAATATTTTAAAAACATGCTAATTTTACAAACTTGTGTGGATAAAAAGAGCAGACTTGGCCTCTCACTTTGAGTGGCATTTGGAATTGCTGAGTTGAGCCAGAAATGAAATTTGAGTGTGTCATTTAATGAAGGACCTTCAATATCATATTTCATCAAGGCATTTTAAGCAAACAAGTGTATTACAAGATGGAAAAGTAAGTGCATTTTAATTTATTGGTATCAGTTTCTGTAGTAAAATATGCCTAATGTTAAATTATTTTTCTATGTGAATTTTAGGGATTTGAAATAGTCCCTGTGAAGTGGTATTGCACTCCAAATTTGGGACAAACACTAGGGAAAGGGAAAAAATGAGAATACTTAGAGAAAAGATGATTTGAGCTGAAAGCAGAGTGGGAATTTTGCAGAAAAGCTTTTTAAATATGATTTTTTTCTGCCAGAAATTCAGATCATCTATCCCATTTGATAAAACTTGAAGCCTTAACTTTTGACCATGGAAAATGTATGTCAATTTTGAGCTATGGAATGAACTAAAACTAATGCAGGGACACAAAGAGTAATAAATAACTAAAACATATATGAAAAGTTTTCATTAAAGTTCTAATTGTCCATAGATTATTAATATAAGAAATCATTCAGAATTTGTGCATAGACTCATATTTATAATCCCAGTATTCTGGAAAGCTGAGTTAGGAGAATTTGCAAATTCAAGCCTAGCTTGGGCAAATAGTGACTTACAAAGACCCTGTCTCAAATGTAAAATAAAAATAATGAAAACATAGAATTGTAGTTTAGAAAAAGAGCTCTGGATTCAATCCATAGTACAGAAAAAAATTTTTTTAAAAGAACAAAATTAAAAATACTTTATAGAAAATATGTAACATTTTTACAAAATTGATATTTTCAATTACATATTTCAGAAAAGAAAAAAAATTTTCAGAAATTGTTTATTATTTCCAGAAAACAGAAATATACCTACAATAATTAAAGATGTAACAATTTAAAAAATAGTTTTACCTATCAGTTTAGAAGTAGAGAGCTTCCCCTCTGGACTTTGAAAGGCCAGTAATAATCAGAATAAAATCGCCACGTTTGGTACTCCTCTGCTCCAGATCTTTTGAAAGGATATGATAAATTCTGTAAATCAATGCCACATATGCCAGGGTGTTCCACATTACCAGAGATAATACCTACTGAACACTTTAAGCATTATAAACAGATTATCACCAGTTAATCTAACAAAATCCTTTTAAAGTAAAGATTTTTTCCCCATTGAGTTTATTGGTACATTTTAGGTATACAATACAGTTGTATTCGTTATTGGGATCTTGCACCTTTACATGATGCTTCTTGGTTCTTATTTTTCACCTGCCCTACCTTCAACCCCTCCCCCCTTCCCCTCCCTATTTACAAAGACTTTGTTTCCATTTTTTTTCCTTTTCTCATATTTTTTCTTTTCCCATCTTACCTTTCCCCTATCCTTCCTACTTTCCCTATTCCTTTAGACTTTTTTTTCCTATTACAGAATATCAATTATACATTTTGATCTTTATTTATACTTTCCATTTTTCACATCAGAGAAACTATTCAATATTTACACGTGTATCCTATTCATTTCACTTGAGTATGGCCTCAGTTGCTTTCATTTAACTATAAATGACTCCAATTTCTCATTGTTTATGGCTGTGTTACTCCATTTTATTAAAAAAAAAAGCAGATCTTCTGTATCCAGGCCCCAGTTGATGGGTAATTGGGCTGTTACCAAGTTTTAGCTATTGCAAACTGTGCAACTATAACATGGGTGAGTATGTATCACTGTATTACGATTCTTTTCATTCTTTTGGGAAGGTAACCAAGCAGGGGAATATCTGGGTCAAATGGATCTTCTAATCCTATTTGTTTGAGGTATCTACACATTAATTTCCACAGAGATTGCACCAGTCTGCACTCCCACCAACATTGAAGAATGCCTCTTGTGATGTTGTTTGAATATGAGGCCTTTGGAAAGTAATTAGGTGATGAGAGGGGAGACCCCTAAATGGAATTACTGCTCTTATAGGGATAGGGCAGAGAGGTAACTTACTTCCTGTGAGGATAACCCAGAATTTGTAATTATGCAACTTGCATGACAGTCTCACCAATATCTGACCATGCTGGCAACTTGATCTCAGACTTCCATCTTCCAGAACGGTGATAAATACATTTCTGGTGATTATAAGCCAACACTCTGCTCAACCTTGTTATCACAGCACAAATTGACTGAAAGAATACCTGTAAGAGCAAGCACTCAATGCATATTACCTTAAAGAATAAATAAAAAACTGGTTTTTATTCCTTTGCAGGTTCCCATAAAATATGAAATAGTGTTTTTAAGAGTTCTGTAATGAACAATCACTGTAATTTAAGACAATCTTTCATAACTGTTTTCATGACTGTGCAAATAAACAAAACAATTAAGTTTTAATTAAGAAATGAAAATTTGATAAGGCCCCAAACAGTAGGCGAAATAGCACTGATAAATAAGACTCAAAAAAAAAAAAAAACTACAGTAAGAATGCTTGATGCCATATACTAAAAAGTTAGGGAATATATTATTTTAAGTAACAATTGGGTATGTTGTAGGGCATCTATCAGTATTATTGGCTTCAAGCCAGGCACTGGAGAAGTAGAAGGCATACACATAAATAACAAGACTGTCTTCCAGAGTGACCTAGAGGCACATGAGACCAATCTTTACTGCATACTATTATGAAAAGATGATAAAGTAATCTGCTGAGGGAGCCACAACTATTTCCTATTTTGTAATAGTACTTTACCAATTTATTTTTAATCACAAAGGGAGCAGTTTAAAATAGAAAAATCCTTATGTCAGAGTTATTCGAATAAAAAATTCAGATGAAGCAGGGTGCAGTTAGTTTTTCTGGTTAGAGATTTGCAAGGCAGAAATCAAGATTTTGAAGGATTCTTGAGATAAATCCTACTTCAAGCTTATTTAGGCCATAAGTAGAATTGAAGCCTTTGTAGATGGAGATCCAAGATTACTGCTTTGTTAGCTGTTATCTAATCATTTTACATGATGTGTTGGTTCATGTCTCACTTCCTTTACCTTCGAAACTAGCTCTGGCAGATGCAGTTCTCACACTTCACATCCCCACAGCTTCCCCTTCTGCCTCATCTCTCTTGTGCTTTCCTCATTTGCTGCATCTCTTTGATGATTCTCCTCCTAAAGATTTACACAATAGAATTTTGTCCAAATAATTCAAGACAATCATAGATTTTATGGGTCAGTTAGTAACCTTAAATCCATCTACAATCACCTTTACACAAGTGCCTAGATGAGTGTTTGATTGAATTACGAGTCAATGGGAAATGTAGGAGGGTGAGTCAGAATCATTAGTGACCCTCTTCCAGCTCTGTAGAGAGATCATTACTGCAAACCTCGGCACCTGCTGCAAGAAGGTGCCAATAGAGTGATCAGCAACCTAATACTTCAATAGCCTACAATGATACAGTTTATTAAACTTAAAATAATGATCACTTGTGCTTTATCCCTTTAAATTTTTTTTTTGATTTGAGTTGAATCAAGAGAATACAATCAGTTACATTGTTGGTGGGCATTCTGAAAAACAACTGACCTGTAGTCTTTAAAATTCAGTTTCACACACACACACACACACACACACACACACACACACAAATACTACTCTTCTTGCTTAAAAAAGATGAAAGAACCAAGTGTTGATTAGAATATCATTCTTTCAGTTCTATTTTATAAATTGCATGTGAGTGAAAAAGGTTATTTGTCTTTTTAGATTATTGTTCTCTAGACCATGAAAATTATTGCCCAGAAAACAATCCATGTGAACTGGAGGCAAGCAATATAAAATATTATTCCTTCAAGAAGAAAAAAGCAAAATTATGTGCTTCATTTTCAGAAAATAGTATTAATTTGGGAAGAATTTTACTAATTATTGAATTTAATATATTCAATGTCTATATTTCTTCAGCTTGTGTTTAATAAATTTGATAATTTGTTTTTTGTAATTACTATAAATAGTGATACAGAAGAAATTATTTTCTCTGATCATTGAATGAATCAAAAAAGTCCGATTCATATATTACTATAAAGTAGTAAAATCCAATACAAGCAATCATAATCACTATGATACATCCTTTTGAGGATCAAAGTTGCTCACCATTGTGTCAATGACACTGTATTATTATTTTATGTAAAAAATATAGTCAAACACCTAGAATATATGCTGTGTATATTAGTAGCATTCTTCAAAGCACTAACTTTTTAAATATCTGACTCTGAATATTTTTTCCTCACAATGAACCCACACTGGCATGTATAATTTGGTATCTGAAAGTTTTCCCAGACAGGAAAATTTTGCAAAAGAATGCTGAAGAGATATTTTGCTATCACCCCAGAAATACTACAAAAAAAAAGTGTCTTAATGATGGTGTAGGTACTGCATGTATTGTTAAAATTTTATTTTCAGATATTTATAATGCTATTAGGAAGGATTTTTTTGAGTTTGGAGAGTCTAGCATTGGTCAGAATATAACTTGAATTTTAGTAGGTGTTGAAGCTTATCAAAGGGCAGAAGACATGTTAAAGTTAAACAAATTCAATGTGGCTTAATGTGATTAGCCCTGAAAATTCAATACTTATGTGTATTGTACAAAACTAAGATTTAGATATATACTGTTTAGTAATATTTATGTATTTCATAATGCATACATGTCTTCCAAAAATATAAAATAAATTGAATAATGTATAGTTGAATATATGATTTGTAGGCATGTGAATAAAGCCCATTTTCTTATGTAAATATTAAAATATTAGTATGTGAATCTTGATTTTGTATATGACATTGTTATGTTAATCTTCATCTTGTATATAAATTTTCAATTAAAATTTTAAATATAATTTTAAAATGTAAATATTTATTTGTTTGTTTGTTTGTTTGTTTATATATTTGTACTAGGGATTGAACTCAGGACCTTGCACTTGCCAGGCAGGAACTGTACTGCTGAGCTAAATCCCTGGCCCTAAAACTTAAAATATTTATCATGCAACATAATTTTTTTTAATTACAGGTTATATTTTAATTTCCCATTAATCTGTTAGATTGATATTTAATATATCCCCAAACAAGAAATCCTAAATTTATTTTTTTTCCCTTTTTTGGTACTGTGGATCAAATTTAAGATCTTGCATTTGTGAGGCAGGCAACAGAACCACTAAGCTAAATCTCCAGCCCAAGAAATCCTAATTTTCAACAAAGGACACAAATTCTATAAAATGTACTCAGTTTGATTATTTTTTCTTTGATATATTTCCACAATTTAATCAATGCATTTCTTCACCTTGAGTAAATTGTTTATCATTGATTTGTTTTAGAAGCAGGGAATTTTGGGGGTATAGGTTCTCTTATCTTTTAAAATATGATAAGTTTATAGATTGATTTTGTCGATGACTATGTACATATTTTCTTTGACATATTTAACATTAATATGAGACTCAAAGAAAGCAGAAACAGTTAACAAACAGAAGGCAGAAAAGCTGTAAAGAATATAGAATAGCAAACCACAAGTGATTGTTGAGCACAGCAAACCTATCCATGCATTGCATTTTATCCAGGCTACTCATAGCACTCCCCACCTAGGGTAGGGAATCCTTAATCCTAGCCAGAGTTGTAACAAACCAATCAATGGATAATGTAGTAATCACACACCCTCAATCCCAAAATCATACACTCTAGATCCAGCCACCTCTGAAAAGCCCATCTATGACCACATGAGGCTTTGAGGGGCCATCTAGACACACAAAAAATATCTACTTTAAAATTACGGTTCCCTGAGATTAGATAATTGTTTAATGTTGGAAGAACTATTAAAATAATGTGACCTTTAAAATATTCTAAAAGCATAATACATATTTGTACAAATGAGTGTAAGAAAATAATCTTTCCTAATTCTTCTCCTTCCCACAAGCCAGTTTCAAGGGCTTTTCAGCCACATGGCCAGGTAGTGTCACAGCAATGACCCCACTTCTCTGGTACTGAATTTTTGTATTATTTACTTGTCTCTCACTGCTGAGACAAAATACCATACACCCGAAGTTAGAGGGGAAGTAGTTTATTTGGCTTACAGTTCATAGAGGTTTCAGTCCATAATCAGTCAACTCCAAGGCCAAGCAGTATCAACATGACACAAAGGCAGAAAAAGTAACAACAAGAAAAGTTAACAGCATCTCCCTGCCCCTTTTATCTTATTCAGACTACTTAGGGTGGGTAGCACTCACACCCTCAATCCTAGTGCCCTTGAGCCTAGCATTGTACCATGAATCAATTCCAGCTTCATACACTTGAGATAAATCCTATGACCACATGAGTCTTTGAAGGGACATCTAGACCCAATCCATGACATATTTCTAACCAGAATTTCCCATACAGTATAGCTTAAGATGTTCCAGCTCTACTTTTTCAGCTGGCATCTCTGAATCTTTAAAAACTCTTTCCGGTCTCCCAAGCCAGTTCCAAAGTTTCTATGGCCACATGGCCAGATAATGTCACAGTGACAATACTGTTCTTGGTACCAAATTCTGTCTTACTTTTCTTGTTGCTGAGACAAAATACCTGACACACAAAGTTAAAAGAGGAAAGATTTATTTAACCTCTTGTAAAGGTTTCAGTCTGAATTTTCCAGCCATCGGTTGGCTCCAAGGCCAAGTGGTATGTGGAAGAAAGGCAACAGTTCATGGTGGACCAAAGGTAGCAAAGCAACAAGGGATTTAAAAAGTGTTTTTTTGCCCCTTTTATCTTATCCAGACTGTTTAGGGTTGGGCGCATCCAAACCCTTAATCCAAGAACCCTTGAGTGCTATTGCACTATGAATCACTTCCAATGTCACACACTCTAGGTTCAGCCACTTCCAGGGAAAAAAGAAAAAAATTCCATCTGGGACCACATGCAGCTTTAGGGGGACATCTAGACCCAAACCATAACAATACTAAATCACTACAATCATCACTTCACTGAAAATGTAAGACTCCTAATTACCTGCTACTTACTATAACCTAAAACTTACATTATCTTGATTTAATTATCTTAAAGAACTTCACAGCCTCTAGCATTGCTGACTAAATCTTGCTCTATTTTTTTCTCTACTTTATTTGCCTATTATTGCTTTTGTCTCTTACACTTCTTCAATATCTATCACCTAAGGTGAATGTAAACATGTATGCAAAACAAAAAGTGAAGTAATGACTAAATAGATGTAGGAAAATATTTTGACAGAGCTGAACTATCCTTATCAAAATTCCACTAACATTTATCATATACCTAGAAAAACTTGCCTGTCCTTTGAAGGTTAAATTTTCCACTTCTTGGTTTTTCCTTCTATTATTTTCCTGTGGATGATGTCTATTGCATTATTCTGATTGTATCATGATCACAAACATTTTCCCAAATTTCATTTTCATATTAGATCAAGATTTCAAATTATTTAAATAATTTACGTAGATGATTCAATCTGAAATACAGCATCCAACTTATTTAATAGTTTATAAAATAATGAGTAGTCATATGAAAGAAAAGCCTACCTATATAAAAGATTTGTATTTTATAATCTTTCTCATTATCTCCAAGTTAATATCAAATTTTATTATGGCAAAAAGCAGTGATTATAATCTAAAACTCAGCCTCTACTCTTTATCAAAATTCTTGCTCTAACATTTTCTTTCTTGAATTTTTCATTCATATAATTTATGTATCAATTATCAATCAATTCACACTGAATTTCTCAGTCTCCCTCAATAAAACTCCCAATTACCTCACAATTTATTTACCTACAATTGCAGAGACTGGAACAGCTCAAATATGTATTTCTAACTGACACACTTCATGACTCTGTCAGGAACATTATAATGTGTTAGAAAATAGTATACATTTCCTCTGCAGTAGCCATAAAAATTCACACAAAACCAAATCAAAATGAAAGATAAAAATTTGCATTCATAATTGTATTCACAATCATATTCTCTATTTTACAATAAGCTTCAATATGTAACTGAAATTAATGTAGGCTTTTCTTCATCTTGCCTGCTAATGAGTATCATTGAATCTGAAAAAAATCATATAAGCTGTATCTTTATAATGAACATGCTGTTATTTATAATCCTAATTCTAGAAAAATATAATTCTTACTGGAAGTATATTTCCTTTGTTAAAATCATAAGAAGACTTAAAGTATTGGCTCAGTTAGCATTTATAATGGATGAATGTATATATAAAATTTTTATTATTGATACAATGGTAATTAGCTACTTAAATTTATTGTCTTTTATTGAAAAAATCAATGTGAGGCACAATGGAGGTGTAATGAAATTGTAATATTATTATTATAATGGTCAGTTGTTATTTTTGAATTATTGATAAACCAAACACTAATAATCTCATTATACATTACATAACCATGAGAGAACAAAGGTTTGAAATACATATTTGATCAATTTAAAGCATTAACTGAATACCAAGAATTCTGTTATAGGACTCACAAATAAAATTATCAAGACAAATATGCTTAGTGGTTATTCTGCAGATGTTCCATTATAAAATTCCACTCATGTTATTAATCTTTTGAAACCTATTACTATTCCTAAAGACAAGACCATCAACTATACTAATGTTTTTAATTGTCTAATTCTAGTGGTCATGAAAACAGAGATTAGAAGCAGCCATAAGTAAAAACCAGAAAACACTGGCAATAGGCTTGATGGAAAGATGAAAATTATAAAGCAAAGAAATTCTAAAATCCCTGTAAAGATTATCTTTACAGAGGCTGGCACTAACGCTGGGTAGATTAGTGTAAAATAAATTTCAGAAAGTATGCTTAGTTTTTAAAACTACAAATAAATTAAAGTTATATGTTATTACCCAAAGGATAGCTAAAATTACTTATTGTATAAATAATATACTTCATAATAATCTTATTTCCAATCAGTCACTTCTGAAATACATAACTGCAGAAAATTATAGATTTATCAATATCTATGCCAACAGACAGACAAAGACAGATACATTTCAATGTCTGTATATAAAAATTGAAATAGAACAGTCCATGGGGAAAATAGAATTTAGGAAATAAAACAGATCATTTTTCTGATTGGCTTCTTGTAGAGAGAAGAAAAAATTAAATTAAAGAGAAACTTCTTAACTTGATGAGTATGCCCAGCTTTTTTCCAAGATTTTTAATCTATGGATTATTGTTTTCTTATTTATTTATTTATTTATTTATTTATTTTTATTTTTTTGTTTTTTTGCATTTTGCAACATTAAATGTAACTTTTTCCCTTTCAAGGATTAGTCTAGAGCAAGATTCCTGAAGAGATTCTTCTCCTACCTGGCAATACCGACTTGTGGACAGAAGTTTTTTCTTAATTCTAATATTGCATTCACAATCTATCAAAAAAGACTGCATGCTTGTATCTATCATCTGAGTGGAGGAACATATTCTCTGGCTGTCTTGAATTTTCTACCTATTTGCTCCATGTTTATGTTCTTATGAAGTTGATACGATCAAGCATTTGTTCATGTTCTTCGCCATTTCTTCTGGTGAAGTCATATATTCAAGTGACATTTTCTCTCTCTCTCTGCTGCTTCCCTTTTGCTGTTATTGTATTTTTGTTTTTCCCTATGTTAAACACTCTTCGTTCTATGACCATTTGAAATCCCACCCTTCTTTCACTCTTGTGAACTTTACTTGATTCCTAAATGTCATTTTGTCTACCATTTGTTCTGGGGCATCATTGATTCTATTCATTACATATCTTGTTGCAAAGCATTTACTTGTTTGGTTTGTTCTCATGTTTATATCATAAGCTCTATGAAAAGAAACTTTAACATCCTAATTCATTGTATCATTTTTAATTAATATACTTTTGAAATACATAACCACATTCATCTTGGGGAAGGCTGTATCTATCATCTATCTATCTGTCTATCATCTATCTAACTCAATATATTTTATTCTCCTTTCACCCCTCATCCTATCTTCCTACACACAGATACCCTTCCCATCTCCAGTCAAATGCCTAGCATCTTATGGTTTTTATCATCTACCTTTTATTTTGTTCTTTAACTTATTTATATTTTGTATCTGTCATTAAGAGAAACAAAGTGATATTTAACATCCTGTGCCTGATTTATTTCATTTAGCATATTTTCCTACAATTGAAAATCAGTCCTTTCTATGACTGGATACTACTCCATTGTACATATACCATATGCCATATTTTCTTTATCCTTTCCTCTGTTTCTAGACATTTGGAAAACTTTTAAACTATCTGAGGTTGGCATAATTCCTGACACATAATTTCACCTAAAATTTGGGTCCTGGATGAATTACCAGAGGAGAAAATGGACGAAAACATACAAACCAATAAAGTGAACACATTTTCTTATGTTACCTATGATTATTATATTAAGGCATGCCAGAATGTCTTTTATTTTAATTCATTTTCTAAAAATGATATGACATAATGAATGAGAAAAATGATAAAAGCTTTCCAAATTACTTTTGTTTTTCTTGTGCCTGTCATCTTTAGTATAAGAATAGGTTAAAGATTCAAAGAATAGAAAATTTGATAGAAAACAAACAAAACGAAAGCTGTTGCAATATTTTCTTTTGTACCTTCTTAAAAACTGAACAAGGCAGCCTGAATTCTTTTGAAATTAACAGTTCATTCAGGAAATTGGAGCTGTAAACCAGCTCTTCACCTGAAGATTAATAATTGGTATAATTGAACATAGTATAATATTTTTAGTGGGGAAATATTAGAGCCAAGAAAATATATGGTAAAGATTCTGGAAATGTGCTGCGAAAACACACAATTCATCTACTTTTTTCCCCCAGTACTCTGGATTGAAGTAAGTGCATTCACATTGAACTACATCCTTGTTTTTGTTTTTTTTTTTTGTTTTTTTTTTATAACTTGTTTGGAGATTAGGTCTCAGTAAGTTAATAAATTTCCCCGGATGGTCTTGAACTTTGATTCTTCTGCCTCAGCCTCCCAGAGTTCTGGGATTAAAGTGTGTGCCAACATGCCTAGCTCCATTCATCCAATTTTTAAGGTGATTAGAATTGGACTGGCTTTATGACCACTCAGTTGTGGTAGAGAATGAAATCCAATTACCTTATGAAGGTTTAAATGGTTTCCATGGTGTGTTCTATTTAGTTAAAATCCTTTTAACACATAGGCGATACTTATTTTTCTAAAAAATGATACACAGAATATTATACTTAGCCTTTATTGTATTTGTCAAAGGTTGCCCCATTCTTATAAAAAATGTCAAGGAGACACTGAAAATGTTGCTCTCTAATGATTTAAAGATTTATAACAGAAGCAGGCTATCTCAAGATGCATTTCTTTACCACATTTTTCTGTAAAACAAATCAACCTCAATGACCTTACCTGGAATCTTGTGATTCTGTTTCAATTTCAGTGCTTGAAAATAAAGGCTTTAATATTTTATACCAGTAAATGAAGGTTATCTCGCTTTTGAACTTCTATTTTATCTCAGAAATGTCATCTCCATTCAGGCATCAAACACCTTCTGTCTTGCAGATAGAATTTAATGTACCGCCATCAAACCCAAGAGCAAAAATAAACATTTTGAAGGAAAATAAACTCAGAAAAAAGTATTTATATATGACTCCTCATAAAAATCAATGACACCGGGCCAGGGATTTAGCTCAGTGGTTCAATGGCCTGCCTTGCAAGCGTAAGGACCCGAGTTCAGTCCTCGGTACCAAAAAAATAAAAAATAAAATAAAATAAAATAAAAATAAAAAATCAATCACAACAACATTCTTACCTCTTACCTCTTAAATGATGGCTTATATACAGCAGGTAAAAAACATTCTTATACAATATTAAAAGTCTCAGTGGGCCCATTTCAGTTGTTTCTTGGAAGCCCAGCCTTTGGCTGAGAAGAATTTCTTTGCAAATGGAGATTAAAGGTCAGCAAATGTGCACAGCAAAATGGCTTGTGCTTTACTGCCGCACAGAATAGCTTTCATCTAATTTATCACACTTGGGTCTTAAAACCCATAAACCCTTTTAGAGGAGAGGATCTGTTATGGTATCCAGTTCAATTAGATGCAGAGTCAAAAGCTCAAAACTCCAGTGTGAGTTTGCTCAGAAGATAGTGTACTGTGCACAAAAAACTGTGAGAGGCCTTTCCTTGGGACGCTATGCTGTACACACGGGGTGGGTTGTAAGGAAAGGCCTAGCTAGCTTTTCTTTCTCAGGTTACTGATCATGTCTGCTTTTAAATATAACAAAAATAGCAGTGAAACAAATAAATTAATAAAGATAAGTAATTTCCCCCTTTTTATGGTTCTGGCATCTTAACTCCAAACCATATGAAAATGTAAGCACACAATATTCTGAACACGATAATATGTGGTAACTCAGTGAGTTCAACAGGGGAGCCTGAAAACAAGCTTTTTTCTGCCATTCATTACATTACTTATGAATATATATAGATATATAGATAGATAGATAGATAGATATAGATATATAAAATCTCCTTTAGCTTCCCCATATCCAGGACTCAAAGTATTAGAAGAAAAACTAAAAAAATCTGAGAGTGAATCTAAGGTATTAGATTCTTTTAGCTAACGTGGTTAATGTGTCCTATAATCTTGTTAGATTTTCCTGTAATATGTAAAATCTTTTGGCTAATCCTTTATATTTTTCTCTTTTCATTTGATCCATGGCTCCTTCAGTCACCTTTCCTGATACAGTAAATTCCAGGAAATTGTGAGGTTTTACCTCTTTGCTATATTTCCTGATATGACGGACATGATTGCTGCTTTGATTGGTCTTGCTTTAAAATCCATTGCTTGCCAAGAGCACAGAAATGAGTTGAGTGACCCTTACAGGGTCTAGCCTGGAGGCAGAGAGGCATAGAGAAAGAGAAAGTGGTGAGCATACACTATTGTCAAACAGCATTATGTGTATCTTTATCCTGCTAAAGATCTTGAAAGAAAGAGAGAAAGAGAAAGAAAGAGAGAAGAAAGAAAGAAACAAAAAAACTAATGTTACCCTCATTTCATCAGTAAGGAAGCAATACTGAATAAGAAACTTAGCCTAGAGTAGACAGCTAAAAAGTGATCAGTATTTATAGCCAGCCAATCAGGATCCAGAGTCTATAACTCCAAAGCAAACAGAATCTTGAGGATTTATATTATAAATGCCTTTAACTTCTTTTTTGTCCAAATCTATTTTGATATCTAAATTTATGTACCATTCTATATTTTTAGTAGAGCCTCAATTTATTAAATTTTGTATTCCATGTGCTATGCTCGGAGCTTAAAGTAACTATGGAGAATATATATCTTTGAATTGGATTTTGAAAGATTAGCAGCAGGTGGGAAAGGTCTTCATGATGAAGAAGAAGAAGCAGGAGAAGGAAGAAGGAAGAAGAAGGAGGAAGAGGAGGAGTCATGAGAGGTGATTGCATCTGTCTTAACTGAGATTATTTAGTAGTTTTCTATGGCTAGAGCTCAGGATGCCTAAGAGAAGTAGGTTCTGAAAATTTCAGGTGCTAAACTAAGTGGTAATGGTCCTATTTGTGATTCAAAGTTGGTTAGAATATCTTGATACATGGGAAACATTCATTAAAAAAAACAAAACAAAAACAAAGGAGCTCATTTTCCTGCTATAGTATCTGAAATTTTTCATTTCACCCATGCCCATTTGAAGCTCAATCTATTTCAGAAATCCATTGCTAAAACGCATGTATGTTATCTGAAATAAAAACTAGATAGCAGTCTTCAGAGTCCAAGAAGCCTGAGAAGTGTCCAAAAGTATTCTTATAATATGAGTTTTTCAGTAACAATTTAGGAAAGATTTGTTAAATTGTATCTTCAGAAATAAAAATTTAAGGACACAATATATCTTGGAATAAGCAAATTTCAAAGCCTTGAGTTATGTTGGATAGGTTTTCAATTATGGGGCACAGCTTCTTGCTTCTACAAGATGTGAGAAGTGGGCTTTGATTAAATGCACAGAAATACTGTTTACTTATACAAAGGAGTGAGTTTCTCTTATTATTCTTGCCACTGTGATTTTTTAATCTACTTGTGCTTTTCTCTCTTTGAAGGAGCCATGACCTCACTGCTCCAGGAAACTACAATAACACCAGCGTGAGAAAAAAAATGAGAACTGTCTTGCAGGATGATTTTCAGGAACATAAAAACTGGTTATAAGAACTTTGAGGAATTGGACACAAGTAGTTTAAATAGGATTGCTACTGCTCAAATTTAAGCTGATTGCTGTTAAGCAGAAATATAGTATATTTTAATATGTTACAAAGATCTACAGATAAAGAACAATAAATGAGAAATATTGTTCTATTTGAAGGAAGGCTTGGGTCAAGGACATAGCTCAGAGGTGCCTTCCCAGAAGGTCTGGCAAGTGTAAAGTCCTGAGCTTGATTCCTGGTCCGAAAAAAAAAAAAAAAAAAAAAGCACAAAAACAAAATAGAGCCTTTATCAAACAGACTAAAATGAAGCCAGTGGCCTGAAAGACATTTAGGTCATTGACTCAGGTTTTGTTTTTTTTGGTTTTTTTTTTTGTATCGGGGATTGAACTCAGGTCCTTGTGCTTGCAAGGCAGGCCACGGAACTGCTGACCTAAATCCTGGCCCCTCAGGTTTTGAAATGGGC
Source organism: Fukomys damarensis (assembly GCF_012274545.1). Lineage (NCBI taxonomy): Eukaryota > Metazoa > Chordata > Mammalia > Rodentia > Bathyergidae > Fukomys > Fukomys damarensis. Next base: position 7,724,694 of record NW_022900918.1, read on the forward strand.
TATCACTACAGCAATTTAAATATGGGGGTCTTTTCAGTGTTGTCTGAGAAGTACCTGAAAATAATGATAGGAATATGACAAAAATAGAAAAATTTTAACAAAAGGAAAGTTAAGTATAAGGGAGAATATTGCTAAAGTCAATATGTTTCCGTATATTTTTTCTACATTTATGATAGAAAAACTGACTTTTATCTAAACCCAGCTCATTTAAATAAATCATTGCAAGTGCAATATTTCTGCCAAACACTCATTAACCTAGCTGATTAGACATAAATATTTGAGATGGGATATTTTGTCATCATAGCTACTGTTTTATTTTTTGTTTTTTTTTTGGTTTGGTGTTTTGAGACAGGATCTCACTATGGAGTTGAGACTGACCTGGAACTCACTATGTAGCCCAGGCTGGTCTCGAACTCACAGCGATCCTCTTGCCTCAGCCTCCCAAGTGCTGGGATGACAGGGGTGCTCCGCCACGCCCAGAAACCTACTGTTCTCATTAAGATTTTATAAGAAATATTGAATGGTGTACATTAATTATGTTTCTTACATGTTAATTTGAGTTAAAATAAAAGTAGACACATTCTTATTAAATCAGATAATAAAATTATCAGGATTATGTTTGAAATATGTAAATAAATCTTACTTGTTACATCATTGAATGTTATGAGTTTTAACATTTATGCAGGTTATGAGTTTAACTTTTATGCGGGTAAAACTTACATAAATTGGGCCGGGGATTTAGCTCAGCGGTTCGGTGGCCTGCCTCGCAAGCGCAAGGACCCGAGTTCGATCCTCGGTACCAAAAACAAAACAAAACAAAACAAAACTTACATAAACTCTCTAACTGCATTTCCTCTTTGTTGAATTTTAAAAAATAATTAATTTTGGAAGTCACACAGTTCAGATGTGATTAACATATTATTCATCTGTTACTTGCTTTGCTGTAATGATACCACGGACTGAAACACCTAATGATTCTCTATTTTCCAATGAATGTTATCTCCCACTGTCCTCTGGAGGAAAGTTGCTTTTCTCCATCTCTCTAGGTCTGTCTAGTGTGGAAAGCATAGTCTTTTACTGCCTTTTCCTGATCTCTGGGGGAAAAAAAGATGTCATTTTTTATCTAATAATTGATTACAGAATTAACTATTAAATATTTCTGAGAACTAAAAAGACATGAGTCATAAAAGGTCTTGATAATTGACAACTGTAGATTTCACAGAACCCAGGACATCAAGTGACCTACAAATAAATAAACATACATCAACGTGCAGACCACTCAAAATTTGCGACTACGCTACAATTTGAAACTACCTCGTTACCCACTTATCTGCTGTGATTCCAACAATGTTCTCTGTAAGCCATATACCTAAGCAAGATGATTTTTGTTTGCCATACACTCTCTCTTTGCCTTGCTAAATTTCCAAGTAACATCGCTTTCCTTGCCTCTATAACTTGTCTTCAAGTTGGCCATTCCCAGAGGCATGCAAAAATAATGAGTTCACAGTTCCTAAACTATACCTGCTTTCTATTTTGTAAACTATTATCATTCTTTTAAATTTTCATTGTTTTCTCATTGAGTTTATTGATACATTTTTGGTATACAGTACAGTTATACATCATCCCATGCCATAACTGGGTTTTTAGATGGCCATTGATTAAAGTAGATACATTTGTGACTATGATAAGGCATAGCAAAGAGCAAAACAATTTTAAATCATCTTGTTTGTTTGAGATATGCTACAAAGATATTAAATAAAAGAACAAAAGATCAAAGTATCATTTATTAGGTTGGGGATTTAATGCATTGGCACCACACATGCCTCACAAGCACAAGGTTCTAGTTCAATCACTGGTACCAAAAAAAAAAAAAAAAAAAAAAAAAAAAAAAAACTTTTTTTTTAAAAAAAAAAAAAAAAAAAAAAAAAAAAAAAAAAAGAATCATTTATTTCAGAATGCACTAGATTTCCTAAAAGAAAGCAAAATACTGAATGACATATTTTTTCTTTGTACTTGAAGATAGTATGAAGACACATTTGAAGAGTTTTTTTTTTGAAAAATTTAAAAAATGTTTCTTAAAAAGCTCAAATTTTGGGGTGGGGATTTAGCTCAAGTGGTTCAGGTGCCTGCCTCACTAAGCACAAGGGCTCCAGTTCTATCCACAGTACCCCCCACCCCAAAAAAGCTCAAATTTCTTGCTGTGCAAAAATTTTAAACACTTAAAATTTATATGAACACAAAGATGATAAAAGTTAAAGATAATAAAATTTAGTATGGATGAATGTACTGCAGTTATAAATAATATATCAAAATTAGAAATAATGCAAAAAATGTGGGTGAATTAGAAAAATAGGAAGTTCATACAGAGTTCAGACAGTGACCTGATAAGAAAGTTTAATCTGACCCTTTTCCCCTCAAGTTTCTTTCCTTGGTAACAAAAAATGACACATCATTTGTTGTATACAATATAAAAATTTGACAAGTCAATGATATAATTTGAAAGCAAGAATCAAATACTTATGTGATGATAAATATTAATTTATTGATAGACTATTAAAATAATTTCATTTTATCATGTACATAATTCACCTCAGCCTAATTATTTCACTATATCTATAAACATTTATATTCTACTTACTATAAGACTATGTAAATATGCAGCATATTTTTTAAAGTTTTGATGATAAAATATTTAATAAATATCTGCCTAACTTTTTAATCCCTTTACTTTGATTTTGAGTATGCATCTGAGAATTATTATTTCTCTTTTTACTGTTTACAACTTCCATAACATTAAGGTCTCAATAATTTAATGACCATCTTTGGGAGAAATTGATATTAACTGGAAGTCAGTTGTAAAATTTGGACATGAGAAAAGGCTTTGAAAGGAGCACTTTTTGACAAGCACAGGAGTGAGTATTGCTATTAGACAATCTTCTATCTCCATCTGGTGGTCACGATTGGTATGGCCTAAGGAAAATAATTCTGGCCTTAAATTATAAGTAAATTTTAAGGCACATATATATTTTAAATAAGTGATTTCAGTTGGCTATGCTGAAATGGAAATTTTTTTCTCTAATGTGTTTTAATGTTTTCAATTTTCAGAAAAAATAGAGAAAAAGATGTACTCAAGGATTTTTTCTTTTCCTTTTTTTTTTTTTTTTTTTTTTTTTTTTTTTTTTTTTGGTGCCGGGGTTTGAACTTGGGACCTTGAGTTTGCAAGGCTGGTGGCGGAACCACTGAATTAAATCACCACCCCTAGGAAATTTCTTTATGCATATCTTACCAGAATATTAATTAGATAAGCAAAAAAAGTATTCTAACTGACCAAGCAGTAACTAATATTTCCATTGGTTCATTTAAGAGTTGTATACATTTTTAAATGTCATAAACTTTAGTAAGTTATCTAAACAAATAAAAAGCACTTTCAATGCATCTCCTTTGGTTTTTTCTCTATAATAATTTTGAAATTAATACTATCAGCTAGTAAAAAATATCGTTCCGTCTTTCTGATCTCAAGATAATATTATATATATATTTCTATACAACTGCTAAAATCTACTGGAATTTTTTCATGTATTACCTAATCTCTAATTTTCAGTGAGAAATATTGAGAATATTATAGTCTGTTGCCTGTCAGTATAGCTCACAATTTTAGTGCAATTGTTCATTGCTTAAATATAAAAACATGGTCAATATTTTATTACCACATTATATTTTGGAGACTCAATGAACTCATGAATTATTTTCTAAATGGGTTTTTCTCTATTCCTGGAATTTTCCCTCCTGATATTGTCACAGGATGAACATCCTGGAACAGGAGATGTAGCCTTAAGTTCCAGGTTTATAGAGAAAACTGAAAATGGTGGTCAAGATGGAAGGACAGAGACATGCAAAAAATCATGGGCGATTATAAGCACATAATGGAAAGATCAATTTGAATAAAATAATAATGAAACAGTATACACATTAAACTTCAATGAATAAATGAAGAGGTAATAAAAGCTAAGAGAGAAGAGCACAGAAGCAACCAGATGAAAGCCTATAATGTAGTTTAATTAGTATAGAAAAAGCCTACTTTGTTTCTACCACAGTAATAAGAAATATGAAATATTTGAAAATTGAAATAAGAAACATAAGTAACTATGTTAATGTTATTAGAATTTACTCAGTACTGTCGTGCAAATATTTTATACTTACATGTATAGAAACTCATTTAGTAGCTGCTAATGAAAAAGTACAGATTATGTTATTGTATAGTTTATTAATCGTAATAAAATATGGTTACATTTAAGATATTGATGCAATCATTACCTTAATTCTATGGGCCAGTATGGCAAAGAAAGGCAAATATATCAGTTCTAACTATTCAGGAGCTAATTACGAAAAAATATGTATGAATTATGAAAAGGTAGGCGAGTATACCATTTCCTGATCTTATTTTTCCTTACAAACGTAACTATGGTTGTTGAGATTTCAGTAAAATCTCAGGAAATATTTCAGTTAAGTGGTTTATCTAGGAATCTCTGAAGAATTTAGACATTTCCCATTCTAATGAAATTGCCATTCTGGCAAATGGCGGCCCGTGACTTTAGAAAAGGCGAGGAGAGAGTGGTGTAAAGCATGTTTGCAGTGATCTGTCAGAGAGCTTCCTTAAGATGGCTCAGCCTCTTTTACACCCAAGCATAAATCAGATTTTATTTTGCCTGTGCATATCAATATGAGATACGAACTAGATCTAAAGGGAAAAAAACATAATTTTGGACAAACTATATGAACACACAGAGAAATGGTCATAAGACAAAGAAATCATCTTTAGATACTTCTGGATGGTTATGTTTCGTCCCTCTGATTTTTCCCAGTCTTTCCAATGATTGTGTATAAAGCCATATTTTGAACAGATTTCAAATTTGAACAAAGCTCAGCACTTCTCAGATATGTGATTGTGAGGAAAAAATAATTCCCTTTTATCTTATATTTCCATATGTCTAATTTGGTGCTAACATGAATCACATAATAGGATCATTGTGGAGACAGAATTTATATCTGATAACTTTATGCACTTACAGAGTGCAAATTATAATTATTACAAGTAAAATAGTATTTTCTGATACAAATTATAAAACCTCTTTGAGATTAGTGTTGGATAGCAACTCATGTGTCTAAAGACAATGCTTTAATAAAATCTGTATTAAAACAAAAGTCTTTCTTATTGAGCTTATTGGTACTTTTTAAGTATACAATACAGTCACATTCGTCATTGGGATCTTGTACCTTTACATGACAGGTCTCGGTTCTCATTTCTTCTCCATACCTCTAGCCTCCCTTTACCCACTCCGCCTTCCCCTATTTACAAAGGTTTTGTTGCCATTTTTCCCTTTTCTCAGCTTTTTTTCTTTTCCCTCCTTTCCTTTCCCCTACCCTTACCACTTCCCCTACACCTTTAGCCCTTTTCATATTTCTCAATCTCTTTTCTCAAGACAAAGTTCTAAGATAGTGATCACCCAGAAAGCCAGAACAGGCTCTACATAACAATGATATCAAAATGAACAACACAAAAAGTGTGAGATAGGGGGTTTCACTATACACACTTCAGATAGCACGGTAAAAGTACAGGATAAAGAAAACTACACAGTTAAATTTAGCTGCTTGCATAAAATAAACTTTCCTGTAAATCAAAACTTTTACAACTCACCCATTTGGAAATAGATAATTTGAACAGTTTTGTAAATATTAAGAGAAATGAATTGGTGATCTAAATATGCCTCTGGCCCAGTGTTACAGAAAACACATACACATAAATATAAAAATACAACAAACAAACAAACAAACACATACACAATACTCTTAGGAAACGGTGAACAAAGAAATTTCATCAACTTAATAAACAATATCTACAAAACACTTCCTTTTAATAATCATACAATATTGAATAATTTTCCTCTAAGTCTTAGTATGCCAAAGATGTCAGTTATCATGACATATATTAAATACAGTGTTGACAGTTCTAGCCATTGCATTAAAAGAAGAAAAGAAATTTAAATGCATACTGATTGCAAAAGAAGTAAGATTCTTCCTATTGGTACATAATATAACATGATTGTCTAAAATAGAAAGTTCTATCTACTCACAAACACACAAATCACCACCACATATACACAAAAACTTACTAGAAGAGGTTTTTATTAAAGAAATATATAACAGAAACCTATAAAATTAATAATGAAAATGTAAATATAATAGCTGTAATTAATTAGAACTTTAGGAAACTACAAAGTATAGCAGAAAAATTCCAGAATATTGATTTTGGTAGTAATTACTTTTATGTTTCATCAGAAGCACAGTCAACAATAGAAAACACAGATATATAGGATGTTAATAAAAATTATTAATTTTTTGCATTACAGATAACAAAAAACATAATTGGACTTTATTAAAATTATTTTTTGTATCAAATGATACAATCAAAAGATTGTAAAATGACAGCCCAAGGCATTTTTGAAAATATTGTAATTCAAAGAGTTGACAAAGTATTAATATCAACAACAATATTGAACTCTTAAAACTCAATAACAAAAACACTTTTTAAAAGAATCAGTAAACAGCTTGAATAGCTACTTCTTCAAAGAATGTATGCAGATTGCCAACAGGTCTATGAAAAGACTACTTATCTTCAGGGAAATGTAAATCAAAACTACCTCATACTCACTTTGTAATTGTTAAAATAAAATGAAACAAACTAAAAATAATTACTGGTGAGGCTAGAAAGTGACATTCTCATGTATATTTTGATGATAATAAAAAATAGTGCAGTCATTTTAGAAAACATGGCCCAGAAGCACACTTCTATGATTATTCCTCAATGACTACATTCATGTGCTCAGATACTTTTATGACAAAATTCATTGCACCATTTTTCACAGCAGCGAAAAGGTAGAATAATCTGTTTCCATAGTGGAAGAATAAAGTGGAGCATAAATACAAAATGGAATACTATTCAGCTGTAAAAAGGAAAGAAGTTCCTATGATGCATATGGGTGAATTTATAAAACCTTATGCTAAGTGAAATAAGACAAAACGTATGATTTAATTTCCCTTATATTAATTCTTCATTATGTTTATGGCAAATTTACAAGGTTAGAATTTAATTTGAGCTTAATTAACATATGCTGGAGATAGTGTTTAATAGAGAGTTCTTTGCTAGTCTATTTCTGTTTATGGTGATAGAAAGGTTTCATAACTAAATTGCATACCTAAAAAAATGACTAACAGAAAGTTTTGCTGCATTATATATATTTTTTTCATTTTATATATATATGTAATTAAAAGTATCACTTAATAATTGGAGAATAAAATTAATAATACATTATAGTTTTTAATCACTCAAAAAATGAATGCTTTGGTGCAAACATAATAGAATTAACACTAGATTTGTGTCTTGAAAGAGTACAGCTCTGACAAAGGACACCAAAAACAATATAAGCCGTGGAGAAATAGACAATGTGCTTGCATTAAAGGAGTCAACATAAGAATGTCAATTTTTCCCAAATTGATCTATAAATTTATAATTTCTACTAAAACCCATCAATATACTTTTGTAAATATACAGATTATTCTAAAACTTGTATGCAAGGCAGAAGAGCTAGAAAATGTGAAATCATTTTCGGTAAGAAGAAGAAAGTGAAAGTACACAATTGACTTAATAAACCTACACAACTATGCTCAACATATTTCTGAGAAAAATGATAATTTAGTTATAAGAAAGATGACCTTTTTAATAAATGTGACTAGAAAAATTGGAAATAGCCATCCTTCTTTAAACAAAAGAATTCTCTTGGAGTTTTAAGTGAAGTGAAATTAACTCAAATTGCCATATTCATGTTTACTGCAGGTGAAAAATGTAGATATAAAAAGAAAGATGAAAATGTTTTGAAAAAACAGGAGACAATATTTGGAAATTAGTTATAGGCAGGTGTGTTCATATATTAGACACTAAAGACCAATTTATTAAATAAGATGAAATACAATGAAATTAAATTTGAATTTACCAATATTAAAACTGATTAAAAAGTAAATTGGACAAAAATCCAATTAAGAAGTGAATAAAGGACAGGTAGTGACATTTCACTGAGAAGACTATGATAAATAAACATGATATTTTGACTATCACTTGTAAATAGCGAAATACGAGTTAAAACAACAAAATACCACACTTCAGTGAGGATAAGTAAAATGAAAATAATGATACATTAAATACTAGTGAAATTTTAAAACACCTAAATAGGTCATGCATCCCTAGATGTGAAATGATGATACCACAAATCATAATTTGGAATAGCCCTAATATATTTCTACCTGGTGTAATCATTCTCAATAATCACAAAGATGTAGAATGTATTTCAAATAAAGGACTACTTCTTTTAATGGTGGTAACACAGTTCAACTCCTTTAACTTTGATAAATGAAGTACTCAAAATATTTTTTCCCATTAAGTTTATTGGTACATTGAAAGCAAACAATACAGTTACATTTATCATTGGGACCTTTACCTTTACATGATATATCTTGGTTCATATTTTTTCCCATACCCCTGTCCTCCCTTTACCCCCCTGTAAATATATTTATCATTGGGACTTTGTACCTTTACATGATAGATCTTGGTTCATATTTTTCCCATACCCCTGTCCTCCCTTCACCACCCCTGTAAATACTCAAAATATTAATTCCAAAAGATTTTCAAATACAAAAAGCAAAACACTCTTCAGGAAATATAGGTAAAATAAAGGTCACAATAGGAGAATTTATTTGAAGACATCAAGCATTATTATGAGTGAGATACCATTCAGACCACTGTTATAAACATAACTTGGATGAGGACAGAAAGTAGCTATACAAAAGTCTCCATTTTTGAGAAAGAGAAAACAATATTATTTGGTTAATAATAGTTTGTACCGGTGGATTTTCTTTTCGATTCAAGCATGAGTACGTTAAGTACTACCTTTGAAATTATATTCACCCAGAAAATTTTCTTTCTTCTATAGCTAGGTGATAGAATTATGATAAAACAGTGGTCATGTCTGCCTAATAAGATTTCTTAGAGGCTATAAATTTGGAGCCATTTCTGTTTTTCTACTAAAACACAGACATATACAACGAATGATATTAGTGAATAATTATTTTACAATCTTAGGTCATTGGAATTCTAAAGAATCCCAAAGATCAACTGTAAATAAACTCAAATATAATTTTAATAAAAGAACACAATTTAACTAATATTGTAGGTGAATTTTCAGTTTTTTTCCTTACTCTCTTCTTCTGTCTTTCCCTCCATCTTCTCTTGTTTTCTCTTTTTTTTTTCTTTCTTACAAAAGTCAGGAAAGAACTTGAAAAATACACTATTTCATTTGTAAACTTGCTGTACTATGGCTCTCAAGTTCTCTGTGTACAATACTATCAATTTTAAGTAGTTAAGCAAATATAATAAATTGTCACCCACTAAATAAATTCAGTTTATATGGCAATTGATTTTTCTGGATTGCTTCTGCTTACTTTCTTTAGACAGAGCCTGGTTTTGCGCTTTCATTTGCTTTCTCGTTTTCATATTATTGATTAAGATTGCTGAGAAAATTAGAATTGTTGTGGCTATTGTTTTATGGTGTTAATTAATTTGATTTATTCAAGGATTACACTTTGAGTAATTACATTATGAAAAAGTAATGCTAATGTAAATAAATCACTTTATTTGAATACACTACTATTGGTGTTTATATTAAGTAAATTATATTAAGTTGATATTAAGTAAACCTCTCACGCCATGAAAAATCTCTGTAATTAGAACAAAATCAATAGCATAATTTTTCACTCTTCCCTATTTAATACAATATACTATATTCCCTTTTTATATAGCTGCTTACAATGTAAGCAAAATAAATATGTTTAAAATACAGCAGATCCTAAATTTAAAATCACTTTGTCATAATGCAATTACTCAAAGAATGACGTAGTGCAAAACAGCACATGCACTCTGAATGAGAATCTGTTTTCCTCAGTGAGGATTGCTATCACTGAAATACAACAAAATTACTACTCTTAGTTTATTCCGTCCAGTTTGTCCTGACTAATATATGTCTCAACACAAAAAGAGACCCGATATGTTTAAGTGATGAAAGAAATGGTTTTGGCCTAGATTTCCAGAGAGACTGTATGTATACAATATAAAGATAAAATGATAACACTTTCGTACTGAAAGTTACTTGATAAAATTCAACATCTGCAAATCTGCTCTGCAGGCAAATATTAGAAGATAGCATTGATAACTAATTACAATATGTAAAGGGAATGCAAAAGACTAACAATACCCAATGTATTTAAACAAAAGAACAGAATGGGAGGTGTGGTAGTAAATACCAAGAATTATGATGAAACCCTGGTAATTAGAATAAATGAATAAGTAGAATAAAATTAAAAAGCATAGAAACATCCACAACTCTGTGGGAAATTAAGATATCTTAGAACAAAGCAAGTCTTCACAGTAGATAAAAAATATAAATATTTCATATAGAAAGACACATATAATTAAAATATGAGCAAAGATATCACAATTTTAAAAGCAAGAACAGTAATGCTCCCGAACTACAATATAAGGTTTCTTTCCCTTACTCATCCTTTCTCCTACTTTCTTTTCTCTTCCATTTTTTCCTATCTTCTTCTTACGTTTCCTTCTACAATAAGCCTGTCCGAAATCTCAAGCGTGCTAAGAAGGTGTCCATATGAGCATCTGTGTGCATATATATATATGTGAACGTGTGTTGTTTAAATCTTTTATTGTCCACCTTAAAAAGCCCCTGCCTGATATCTGATTCAAATTTGGCCCATGCACACAAATAATATCGCAATCCCAAGTAGCTGATTACATTTATTCACAAAAGATTTGGGACATACTGCTCATAACTTGGTCAGCTCTGCCTGATTCAAAACCACCTGTAAGATTGTGAGTTTCCTTCAAAAGAATTCATTAAGCAGAAGGCTTATACATGTTCGGGAATGTTTCCAATCGAAAATGACCGCAACATCAAGTTTTGAGGGTTCGTTATCTTCAGGAAAAAGCAAACAGTGTAGAAATCAATTTTACCATAAATAATACATTTTCATCACAGTTTGTAAAGCTGTGGTCTAGTGTCCTGACCAAACTATCTGGCTCAGGGCAATCACTGAATTTATCCGCTGGGTATTTGACCAAGTAGCTTTCCAAAGACTTATTTATTTATTTATTTATTTATTTATTTATTTATTTATTTATTTCCAGCTTTAATTGAGTTTATTGGGACATTTTTGGGATACAGTACAGTTACATTCATTGTTGGGATCTTGTACCTCTACATGATACGTCTTGATTCTCATTTTTTCCCCTTACCTGCCCTCCCTGGGATCTTGTACCTCTACATGATAAGTCTTGATTCTCATTTTTTCCCCTTACCTCTGCCCTCCCTTCACCCCCTCCTCCCCTCCCCATCTACAATTTATTTTCATCTTTTCATTCTCTCACATTTTTTTCTTTTCCCTTTTTACTCTTCCCCTACCCATCCCACCTTCCTTACACCTTTAGCTCCTTTCTTCCCATTTCTAAATGTCAGTAATCTTATTAGAATCTTATGCATTGTTGCAGGTTATTCACACCAGGGAAACTATTCGGTATTTACACATGTGTGACTTATTTATTTCACTTAGGAGTATATCTTCAATATGTATCCATTTTCCTATGAATGATTCATTCCAAAGACTAATTTAGAACACTGGTGCAAATCGTTTTTTGTCTGAGAATCATCTATCCCCTTCTAGGGATAAAAGACAAGTCTGAAACTGCCTCCAGTTTTGTAAGTGTTTATGGAGAAATTCCAATTCCATAGAAATGTAATCTGAAGGAGGAATCTGGGGAAAGCGAATTTGTAGGCCTAGATCTTGACAGGGCTCTGAGTTTTACAAGCCAAGAGCAGAGCCATTGCCTTTTGATATGTAAATTTAAGACAGAAGTTTTTTGTTGTTTGGTTGGTTGGTTTTCTTTAGCGGATCACTCTGCTGGCCGCTGGCATTCACGTAATTAGCCTACATTTGCATTGTTTTTTAGTGATCTGAACATTTACTTGAAATAATCAGTTTATACTGAAGTCAGTTCTAAAAGTAAAATGCATTGTAAAGACGATACTTCTCATTCGATCCCCCAGAGATTTTAGTCCCGAAACCTCCCCGAATTATAGCATTTGGAGATAAATTGCCTTCTGATTGAAGTACAGATTACATCTTTAATTCTTCTGAGCAAGCAGATATTTTAAAAAGAATTTTTAGTATTGGTTTATGTCATGCACACTGATGCAAGGAAAGAGAGTTTTCTCCTCCTATGCTAGCTTTTAGAGAGTACAGAACCAAACACATGGCTCACATACAAGAATGCAAAGGCACGAAGGCAACGGCAGGCACTTCTTTTGTTCTACATTTGTTTTCCGTGCTCATTTCATTGACTATTTATTATAAAATAAAGCAAATTTTATCTTAGAACTCAAAAAATTACAAAATGTATTTGGACCTCAATAATTACAATAAATATGAACTGTTCATTAAATATTAATATATGTAGTATGTTCCAGAATGACTAAAAGTGGTCCATCTTTCTACTTTATTTTATAAGATTCTTTATCCCAAACAGCAATTTTCAGTGAAAATATACAAAGCCAGGAATAATAGAATCTACATAATTTTAAAGTTTTGAAGAAAGAGTTAAACAAAATTCAAGAATATAAATAATTTAAGGCTTTCATTTATAAAGATGTATTTATCTGTAGAGATTTTCCAGTCTGTGTTTTAAGCACGACATGCTTCCTTTCTGTTTTTTTAACCAACAAAATTGTTTAAAAAAATGTTTGTATATGATACTTGTAAAGAATATTTCAGTACATTTCTCAAGTGATCATGAGTGATGGTATAATACACAAATAGTAAAGTATGCTTATAATAGGGATAGAGGTAAAAACAATTAACATATAATAAATCATTTACACAAGGAAAAGAAAAGTAAAACCCTGTACCAAATGAATTTGCAATCAAATTGAAAATAGAAATTAGGAAGAAAAAAATGCTATGTTTGTGAAATTACTTTTTCTCATGTTTGGAACATATAATAGCAATGTATATTTTTTCGACAAAAGGTTTCCCATAATGAGCAACATAAATTAAAAGCCTAATTAAATAATTTTAAGAAAAACAAGAAAAAGGAATAATACTTTTTATATGAAAAGACTACAGAATGATAAAAAACTATAGCACAAATTTAATCCAATTCAATCAAGCAAAATATGAATGATAAAGGACATATCAAAACATATTTTACTAAAAACTAATAATTATTTTACAAGTTTGATTAAATTTGAAAAATTATTCAAGATTATTTAATATCAAAAGTGTATGCATGCATTAAATATGACATTGTCAAATCCATTTTGTTAAAAACAGCATCTAAAATGCTATCTTGAAAATTCTACCAAATGTTAAAGATTCATTTCCATTTTAAGTGATTTAGATAATCTTTTTTTGTTTGTTTGGTTTTTTTTTGGGGGGGGTTTTGAGACAGGGTCTCACTATGTAGTTGAGAGACTGATCTGGAATCAGCTCAGGCTGGTCTCAAACTCACAGTGATCCTCCTGCCTCAGCTTCCCAAGTGCTGGGATTACAAGCGTGCACCACCACACCTGACCGTGATTTAGATAATTTATACAAGTAAAAGTATAAAATATTCTGCAATTAACTTTATGATCACAGATCTCAAATAGCAAAGTTTAATAATATAATATATTAATATTATTGGTTCATCTCAGTTATAAGGCTTGATGTTTAAAAAAATTCACCATCTAATCTGCACTAACTGTATAATAAGAATAATTTACCTCAACCAAGTAAGATCTATTTTAGGGTAATTACTAAGTCAATTGTTACAAACAACTATAGCAGTAATTCAAAGGAATTGATTAATAAATATTTTATTTTCTCAAAATATCTCATAGATATCAAAAGAGGTTATTTAATGATAAATATTACCTAATAGCATAACATAGAAGTATTTCTGTTAGTGTCTGAACACATAATACATAATGAATACTATCACTTAGCATATTTTAAAAAATACTTAAAGTTAAACATAACTGTGCTTCTCAAATTGAAAAAAAAAGTAGGTAAAACTAATAAAGTAGCCTCATGGACACTTAGTTCTTAATTATTTTATGATTTATTTTTATCCTATACTAAATTTGAAACTATTTATAAGCTTCTTCTTCCTCTCTGTCTTTTGCAACTGTGAAATCTAAGCAAATTAAATACTATGCAATGACTTTTGAGATACTGCCTTCAATTTCATACGATGGATAGTGTTTTTTCAATTGATACATAACAATTGTACATATTTATAGGCTATAGCATGATATCCTAATACATGTAAATAATGTATAGTGATCAAATCAGGATAATTAGTTATTCATCAGCTTAAGCATTTATCATTTCCTTGTGTTGGTAACATTCAAAATCCTTTCATCTAGCTACTTTAAATTATGTAATAACATTGTATTGCTTACTAGAGTCACCGTATCCTCCTATAGAATAGTAGAACTTATTCCACTTATATGTATTTCATATATAATAACACCATCTCTATCTCTATTTCCCTCTGTCCTTCCAATCTCTGATTAATCACTGTTCTAGCTAACCTTGAGATCAACCTACTTAGCTTCTCATGCAAGTGAAAAAGAACAGTAGTTTTTATTAGTTCAACGATCTTGTTTTCATGAAACAAAATGGCTTCTTTCAACATGATTCTGACAGTAAATGCTATTGACAATAATTCCTAAAAGTTCAATAGTTTTATATATATATATATATCATGATTATTTAAGTAATTCACTATTATATCTGGGCCATTTTCCAGGACACAAAAATCCACTGATTTTACACATCTACTTTATTTCTTTTTTCATTGTTTCTGATAAAGTAGTATATTACTGTAACACAGAAAGTCCTTTACATGTATCAACAAATCTATATATAATTTTCAATAAGGGAGCAAATTCTTATTATTTAAAAGCAGTAATATTTTATATAAATTGATACAGAAAATATTTATCATTTTATACAGTTTATAAAGATAATTTTGTTAAATATATATAAACTTATAAATACTGCTAGAATTATTTCCCTTATAAGGTTATGTTAGTCTAACAAAAAATACATTGTATTACAGACTAAACGTTTTGCATGTTTTTCTATATTACTGTGATCAGTATCCATACATAGTATCATCAGTCCAATCATAAATACAAACAAATCAGCAAAAAGCTAGTGTATCTAAAGGGGCTCAGGAAGAAAAAAAATGTCTTATGAATCTTAAATTATTTGTCTTAAATTCTTATTTTCTCTATGCATGTTTTTGTAAGGTAAAACACAAACTCTCAGCCATTTCACAACTAGTTATGCTCCATGGCAAACTAAGTCTATTTTTTTCATTTTGTTTCAATTCTCACTGTTTGGTGCTGCAAAATAAAGCCATATTTCATTGACTAATCCACAATGTTGAATCAGCTGAAATAAGTTCAGCTAAGAAGTTGTGTGGGGATTTACTCCCATTGCCTTGGGAAGAATCAAATCCTTATTATAAATTGGAGCTAATAGTGGTCACCATGTGGTGTAGTTCAAACTAATTAGGACTGTCTTATTTGACTCTAGAGTACAGTATATTTTTATACATTGACTCTGGAGTCTTACTGTTTTATGAATATTTTCTTTTATAAATTGTAAGTTATGAGTTTTTAAACCCTATGAAAAGACCTTAGAGGTACATAATATTGAACGGTTTTTCATGAAAAATCAGGTATTTGTGGATTCATCGGCAGAAAAAATAAATGAAGGAAAAATGTAAAAAGCTCATGATAGTCAGTGGGGAATATTAGTAACAATTTCTATTTGCTAACTGGATTTTCTAAGGTAAGCCACTTTGTTTCTGTGGGGCTTTATTCATATATCAATCAAAGTATTTAGACTATAAAGCCTCTACAGATCTCCAAGATCTGAAATTGTGTAATCAGTGGTGATGATTGTTTCAAAACTATCCATAGCTAAATCTTATTATCCACTTATTTCTAGGGTAATAAAAGTTGGTTATCTTAAAAATAAGTTGTATTTCTAACATGTTCAGCCCAGCAAACCTTTCCTAATCATGTAGATAAAAGGAAACTATATTTTAAAAACATAAATTAACATACCATTAATTGCATAGGCTCCATCAATGTATTTGTCTTTCCACTATAGCAGAGATTAAAGATTATAATTATTTGTAATCCATCTTGATGAGTCATCTCCTACTGTATCTCCCCTTCCAGGGACCTTATGCCACATGCTCATGAAAGATGTGGTAAAACATCACCAGAAATGCTTTCTTTGAATAAGGTGGATAATTAAGTTTTCTCACCTATCACATTTGAATGCTATTGTATCTAAGAGAGTTATGAATCTCCACTTCCCTTGCTGGAATTCCTTGCTCAAATTAAGCACTGTATTCATGCACACAGTACCTGGAAATAGGGGCAGGGGATTTAGCTGAGCGGTTCGGTGGCCTGCCTCGCAAGCGCAAGGATCTGAGTTCGATCCCCAGTACCACAAAAAACAAAACAAAACAAAACACAGTACCTGGAAATCTAATCCCTGAAAGAATCTTGAATTTGCTCATGATACTATATTCTACATTTCAAATTTACTGTTACTATCCCAACTCATAAGTTCTCATCTCTTACGTGGGACAGAAATGTTTGTTTCTCACACATGATTTACCAGAACCATTGAGATTGATAAAGCCCTTGTTCAGCATTTCCCCTCAGAAAACAGTCTTTTAGCCAATTAAAAATGAATTATAAAGACATATTTGGCCAATTACTTCTTTCTTTCTTATAACTGTATCGTACTTTTATCAATTTCCTTTTAATGACATAGTGATTTGTCACCTTGCAGTAGCCTCTGAGTTTCTAAAGGCAGTGATTTCTTTTTTAACTTCTGCATGCATTTCTTTGGTATTTGACATAAAGCTCATAGAGCACCCTCAAAGAATACACAATGTTTGAATAAATAATTCTATTCCAGTGCCTAGATGGAATACATTAAAACTAAGTATCATGATTTTTGTCCTAAAAAGGCTCACGACCTATTTCTTAAGACAATCTGAGATATATAAAATGTGATAATTAAAGAAAAAAGGATGGAAAGATTGAAGGGAGAGTAGGGGAATGGGAAAGAAATAAGAACCAAGATATATCATGAAAAGGGACAAATTCCCAATGATGAAGGTCATCGTATTGTATACCTTAAATGTACTATTATACTTAAAAGAGAATTACAAAGCTAAAGAAGAAAAGAAAACTAAAAAGTAATAACAGAGTAGCTTCAAGACCTTCTTCTGAGGAAATTAAAGTCTTTCTTTTAGCAAAAATCTAAACACGTAACAAAGGTAGTAAATCTTGCAAGAATAGTTTAGGGATTTTTAAGTGTGTTAAGTGTGGCTACAACACTAATTCTACACGTCTTACATGAATTTAAGATTTACAAAAAGATGAAAACAATATATTAGTATGATTTAAAGTGCTAGCATAGAAACAAAAAGAATGAGATTCCCTTGAGTGAATATTGATACTTCTATGTTATAAATTTTAAGTTAAAGTGTTACCTGAAAACTTTCCACATTTCCATTTATAGCTTTATGCTTTTACAGGCACAATTTCCTTCAGAAAATTATAATTTTTCCTTGACTGTAACTATCTATTGCTTTTTAAATTCTAATTTATATTATGTTAAAATATTAAAGGCACTTTGTAATATCAAATTTGAAGTCTTTGACATTTTGGGTGTTGATAAAGTTATGTCTCACTTCTCAAAACTAATTCCAACAATAATTTACCTACATCTATATTCTGTAAAATAATGTACAATTAATTTTGCAAATTATTGGTGTTAACAAAGGATTTATGTTAATTTGTACCAAGTGATGAATAGCTTTTTTTTGGGGGGGTGTGTTGAGACAGGGTCTCACTATGTACTTGACATTGACCTGGAACTCACTATGTAGCCCAGGCTGGTCTCGAACTCACAGGGATCCTCCTGCCTCAGCCTCCCAAGTGCTGTGATTACAGGCATATGCCATCACTCCCGGCTTGAATAGCTTATTTCTAACTTTCAAAGAAATATGATTTCTAGGGCAACTATGTCAGAAAAAGCCTGAAATATCAATACTATTAAGATAACTTTTTACTAGTTTGCACTGTATGAACATTTTTTTCACACTGCCACATTAATTTCAGGACATTTCATTTTTCTCCTGTACATAAGCTTCCTCACCTCCCCTCCTCAGGGGAATCTTCCCAAAACAAAATCTTTAAACATTTAACAACTTGAAGATCCATATTTCATGTTTATAAAATACTGATTGATAAATAAGTAATGGAAATTGCTTACCAATAAGACTAATACTCGTATTATTATAGGTAACATTTATTGAAACTTGAAAATTTCCAGACACTGTGCAGAGTGCAGTGTAATCAATTTGTTCCTGAAGTTTTTTCAATTATATTTTTGCATGTGAAAAAACCATGTAAAAACGTTTATATATTTTGGCCACTGTGATATAGTAGATTCACAAAAGCATGATTTTGATATCTTCAGGCCTTTTCTTCCCAGAATACTCACTTCAATTCCTCCTCTCTTTTGTTAGTATACATTATTATAAGGATAAAGAGACATTAAAATTTTGTTTTTATTTTTGTCAGAAAGGAAAAATGTCAATTACATCAACATTGTCAAGTGCTATCCGGAGAACACATTTAAGAATGAGAATTTAGCAATCGCATAGCATCAATATATGGCCCAATATATGGAAGAACAACCAGTTGTTTGTGAAATTGGATGAAAGAAAAAACATAGAAATAAAGTAGGCCTCTATTTATTAATCTCCTTGCAATGGTCACAAGGAATGTATTCTGTGGATGTTCTCTAAAATTACTTTTTTATCAAATTCTGCTTCTAAATTATAAAAAATCATTTTTCTTAGCACAAAATATAGGTAGCACAGTTTGAAATAAAATTATCTGAGGTCAGTTTTTCCAACATGTATGTGAAATATAAGAAAATATTCCTAGAGCAGGTACTAATGGCCCCAAAATATGGAAGAGCATGATTTTTAAGAATTAGAAGAGCAGTACTCCGTTCTTCATATGAGAAATTAATATTTTGACAATTCTTATAAAATAGCAATTTATGAGAAAGTTTCTATAAAAATGGCAAAGAACTATGTAAAATGAATTCTCAATACCTTGTGCTGCAATGCATCAATAGGTGAAAGAGTAGAAATTCTGCAACAAGGAAGTGATATGGGCTTAAAAATTCAATCTGCCAGTCAAGCAGATCTTTGTAGAACAAGCTTGCAAGGTCACAGAAAATCAGGATAGTCATTACAGGTTAGTTCCAGAAACTCAATTTGTCATCACTGAGAGATGAGCATTTCACTACATGAATTTTGATAATGAATTTCCTTCAAAAAGTCAGGTGATCAGTTATTAGGTGGCTAATGAACCCAAATAAAATGACTTACTATGGAGGCTCTTTTAACTGTGTCATTCTGAACCTTGAAGAAATCTCTCTGAGACAGTATACACCTGTGTGTTCAGGATAGATGTGAGTATGTTTTATGGAGTCAGTCAGATAAAAAATAAATCCTAACTCCATCAAACATTGGTTGTATGACTCAGGGAAAGCTAACTATTATATCTGTGCTTCAGATTTCTTTTTAAAATCGACATAATTATAGCTCCTGGCCTAGGGTATTAGATGGCTTTGTTGTCCATATATTCAAATTAAATACAGCTGTGCCTATCTCAGACTAAGTATATTCATTTTATTTCACAGTCATAGTAATGGTGGCAAAATAAACAAGGAACGACACATGTGTACAAGAAAATCACTTTCTTTAGCAAATTTCTTCTTTTCTGAAAATATATTAACAAGATAGATTAAGGATACAAATTTTTGAGGCCAGTCATATTTTGGTTAAATTTTTAATTTTTTTCACTCTTTTTTTTTATAGATTATGTATACTGTTCTGTGGATTGCAAGGATTATTTATTAATGTTATGCACTCCATCTTGAAAATGTAACCTAAAATCCAACGTCTAGGCTATTGTCTACCATAGTTTTCTGCACAGCTGTTTACAAACTGACTCCTCTTTCCCTTAGTGGATACTTTTTGGACTTCTTTGCTTTTTTTTTTTTTTTACCGGGGATTGAATATGGGTCCTTGCACTTGTGAGGCAAGCGGTGGAACCACTGAGCTAAATTCCCAGCCCTAGGCTTCTTCATGTAGATTACATATAGTACCGACGGCATCACACTGTAACAGAATTAATAGATTCTATCAGCTAGTGAGAACAGCAGCCTCAAAATGGAGTCAGGAAGCCCAAAGTGGAGTCTGTTGTATTATCACCTCCCAGGGATCTTACAAATATCTGCTAGATCTCTTTGAGCTGTCTGATGTCCCCAGAGCATGAAGAATCAGGGCACTGGCTGCAAGGTACTTCATAGATCTGCATGGATTGGATCCTAAAAATACATAGTTTCTTATAGGGTGGAGAATACATTGCTTACACAATGGCCTTGGTGACCTTCAAAATTCCTTCAAAATCCCTAGACAAAGGGCCCTAGTGAATATCCTACTTAGGAGCCCTCTCAGCTAATCAGTTTCATTTCCTTGCCGTTATATCATTTACTTTCTTGCCTTTATATCTTTTAAATAAATTTACTTGCACCCTACCTCCTTTGTCCATG
The DNA here is from genome assembly GCF_012274545.1 of Fukomys damarensis. Classification (NCBI taxonomy): domain Eukaryota; kingdom Metazoa; phylum Chordata; class Mammalia; order Rodentia; family Bathyergidae; genus Fukomys; species Fukomys damarensis. The sequence continues at coordinate 7,745,586 of NW_022900918.1, forward strand.
GTTTCATTTTTACTGTGGGACAGGATCCAGGTATATCAGTAATGAATGGTTCTAGGGGTCTAAAAATTAGAAAATTTATCTTTCCTTGTCTCTGCATTATCAGTGAACATATCAAATTGGTAAAGGTTGGAAATAACACTTTGACATTGTTAAGAAAAGTATAAACCACAGTGTTTTAAATTGAAAATGTTTTGAGAATTCCTGAGTTTTGTGGAGCACATTTTGTAAATGAGTTTCATAAAGCAAAATTTAAGTAGATTGCATTTTCCTTAATACATTTATTTTCAAAAAATAGCATTTCACTATGGTATAGTAAATTTATAAAATATTCCTAGAAAAATTCAAATTATAATGGAATTGGTATGCTGAAGATTAAGTGGATTATGAAAGAGTATAGGAAAGACTAATAAAACAAACACAAGATTTGTATATTCTGGATAAGCCAGTTCACTTTTGTGTTCTGACTCCACTTATCTAATTTGTACTTCTAAAATGATATTTCCTACAGTATTTATATTTTCTAAATAACTTCTAAATTCAGACAAGCAAATTCCTAAAAAAATCTTTAGTATTTACAAATTATATAGTTTTGAAGTTTTAAGGAATTATAAATTCTTAACATTTAAAAAGTAACAAAAATATGAACTAAATAAATAAGGTGAAAACTACAAAGTTACTTGTCCATAAAACATTACACAGTATATAAAATGCATTTCCAGGCTACATGCTTTTGTCAAAGCAGAACAGAAAATGCTATTTACTTAAACTTTACTTTCATCACTAGAACTGTTTCACATTACTAATCACATTACTAATCACATTACTAATTCACTTTGTGAATTCAATGTACCTTTATTTATACCAACCAAAACTAAGAGATATAGTATTTTTTAAATAAAGAATATTAATTTTAAATAAGTTAGGGATAGTAATAAAATTATGGAAAGTTAATAATTTTAAGTTGTACAGTGTTTCACAGGCATATCAATTAAAAAGTTCTGCAGTGCTAAGTCTGAAAAACCATTTCTGTGCATTCTTCAGTACACTGATTAAATGCTTAAAGGCATGAAAAGAGAAATATTCACTTAGGAAGAATACCTACATATATATGTGTATACACACACAGACACACACATTACAGTAAGTACCCTACTTTCTTAAATTGATGTCCTTCATAAGTCCAACAGTCTTTTTTTGTTGTTGTTCTGAGAATCGGAGTCAGGGCTTCCCACTTGCCAAGCAGGCACTGTGTTAATGACACAAATATGCAAAGTAAAGCATTAAAAAAAATACAGACACATGCAAATGGAGTAAGTCCTTGACTGACTGCGCACTGTGCAGTAAGCACACAGCAGCACAACTGTAACACCTTCTGGCAGAGACACAAGCTACATCCGTGATTTGTTCACAATTGTGATTGTTTATAATGTGAGGCTCATTGGTGTCTGCGAAAGTCCTTAACTCCAAGGTTCATAATTTCTGGACTTACTATATATTATATGTAACATATAACATAGATTCATACTATGTATCATAAACAGCATATATAATGTATAATATATTATGTATAATGTGTGTATATATATATATATGTATAATTTCTTTATGATGACAAGCCTAGTGAGTAGATTTCCAAACTTTTGAAACAAAATTATGAAATTTAGATTTTTTTAATTAGCTAAAATATTTTATTTTTAATCTGAGATATCTCTACATGTAATGTGGGCTTTATCTCCATATTCCAATGTTTAGCAAGGTCCTCTTATACAGTTCTGTGTTTAATAAATGTCAGTCAAGTTGAATTTTTAAATATACATTTAGAATTCCCTGTTTTCTTGGTACAATAATATTCATATGACCTATGAAGGATAGAGAGTAAAATGAGGAGTGATCATTTAGATTTCATTTGCCAAAGTGCACAACCTTCTTTAATATGTCAACATAACAGCTGCTCTGGTGCCGAGGAGCTGGGGTATTTTCCTCCAAGGCCAGTTCCATATATAACATCTATGTTGTTACTGGGTACACAATCTGTATGAGGATTTCTGCCTAGAGAGGTATATTTCATTTTTCTGCTAAGATGATCAGTGTAAAAATGACAAAGTATTTACAGCCAGAGTTTAAAGGTAGTTCCTGAAACTAGATCACGTTGTTTTCAGTCTTAACAGAGTCAAGGGTGGTGGTGATTGTTTAATGCTTACTCTAGTTGTAGAGTGATGAAAGCACTGAAGATTCACTTGCTTTAAATTAATAAACTGAGGCAGGACACTTGCTGTCTATATGAGTCAAAAGCTACTGTTCAATATGCAATTATATTTAGGCAGTAGAATATAGTCACTGTGTTTGTTTCCAGAGTCTTTGTCAATTAAGTTATTTGTAAAGGTCACTATGAGATGTCTTGGAATCAGAAGGTAGGATATTGCAAATAAAACCTCAAGCTTGTCATCACTTAGGCAAAGCTACAATAGTATTTTAGAAGCTTACCTACGCATTCTTAAATTAGAGAGCCCAGGTAAAGGTTAATTTTCAGGTATTTCCAAGTATTCAAATAAGGAATTACAACTTTTTGACATCTGTGTTACTTACTTGGATACTAGTCAATTTTCTTCTCAGGTTAGCAGGTCATAAAATTTTCATTCTAGATAAAGATAATAAGAAGTCATCTATTTATATGGCCTAAATACATCCTGCTAAGAGCATTGAGTTCCTTTTCCTTACATAAGAGGAAAAAATTGTAAAGAATGATGAACTTGTATTATTAAAACTGTTTCAATCTACAATCAGCTTCCGTCTGAAAAATGTACTTAGGTTCTATCGAAAGACAGATACAAAGCCAGAGGTCCTCTCGGATAGGATTATCTGTAGTCTCAGACATTTATATTTGTAGGTGGGAGTGGAAAGCAAGACAACAAATGACAAAAGCAGCATTAGAATTAACTGAGTGCTATTATAAAATAAGTTGGGAGCTAGAGAGGAGAGTAGGAGAGCTGTTTCTGTGTTATAGTAGCAAAACACTTTAGGATCAGGTAAGATTTGGGAAGACCAGTTTAGGGACTCACGATTACAAAGAAACAGCATGACTTTAAAAAGACAAATAATAAAAAAGTCAAAGAAAGTAAAGAAAAGGACACAATTTTGAATTGCAAGGAAAGAGCAAAAGAGTTATTTGAGGTAAAGTCAGAGAGGTAGTCTGACAAGACAATAATATTGAGATTTAAATTTTCCTTGAGAGAAAATATTGTTTGACTGCATCTACAATAGTAACTGAAGACTACAATAGCAATTGAAGACAAAGTTTGTATTAATAATGCTGTTCAAAGCAGTAAAAACTACACAATAATCTGAGAATGCCATAATAGTCACATAAATATACATCCACTAATTGTATAAGGTGGGTATTTTTCTTTGAGATGACGATCTGATGATATAAACACACAATGCTCTATTGTGCATACACAATGGATTATTATTCGGGCATAAAAAAGAACGAGATCATGTAATTTACAGTCAAGCTGATAAACTAGAAACCATCATAAGTGAAATAAGACAAAATTAAAAGGTTAAGTATTTCATATAAATAATATGAAGGACAGAGGACAGTTAGGAATGGAGAGTGTGAGAGAGAGAGAGAAGGAAAGAGAGAATATGAGACATGAGATGAAGACAATTTAAAAAGAAAAAAGGGATGAGGGATTAAAGGTAGAGATGCAGACATGGAGAGAAATTACTAGTTTAAATAACTAATATGCACTAGTTTGGATAATATGCACTAATTTAAAAAATTAAATTCAATGAAATAATTCTTACTGTCCACTTCCCTATGGACCTCTTGTATATCTCTTAGTAACATCCCAGAGATTTACTGTACTAATTCAGTGAATTATTTTGTTTGTTTTTACAACTCTATAGTTCTTTGTCTAAAAAGCTGCTTTAGGCATTTCTTCAGATTTTACTCTCTTATAAAGATTCTTTATATACTACATAGATTAATAAAATTGGTATGCTTTCCTTTTTCTCTAGTTAAAAATGAATAAATATTCATCCATCAATAAAGTCATGACATCTTAAAACATTTGGAATAAGAGAATTCAATATATATGGTCAACATAGTGTTATTAGCCTTTTACATGAGCGTTATTGCTGTTCACCAAGATTCAAAATAATGTAACTGATACTTTTGAATGTTACAGAAACAAAGGAGCCTACTTCTGAAACTATTAGGTAAATTCTGTAACATTTAATAGCCCATCTAATGTCTATCAAATGTGAAAAAGCAGTGAATTCTGAGATTTTTTTCTTTGTTTACTGGAAGTAGAAATATTACCTTGAGCTTACCTCTATTGGGATATTTCCAGAAATATTTTGTTCTTAATGGCAATGTTTTCTTATTGATACAATGCTTTATATATATTTAATTATTGCTCTTTGTTCTTGAAGATTATATTATTCTCTGGTTCACAACCATAGAAATTACTATTCATTTTTAGGATTGACTCATAATTTGTATCTAAAACTTTGCCACAAATGTATTGAAAAATGTTTTACTCACCAATAAAAATATTTGAAGTCTCCAAATATTTGCCATATTATAAATGTAACATCTCTTCCAACCTTAACTAAAAATAACATATAAGGAAGAATTGGGTAAAGGAGCCAATGTAACTCTCTTAAATTTGTTTTGTTTTTTGTTTTTTGTTGTTTTTGGTTTCCAATATTTTTTGGGGGGGTTGAGACAGGGTCTCATTATGTAGTTGAGACTGACCTGGAACTCACTCTGTAGCCCAGGCTGGTCTCGCACTCATAGTGATCCTCCTGCCTCAGCCTCCCAAGTACTGGGATTGCAGGCGTGCGCCCCCACACCTGGCGATTTCCAACATTTTATCAAATTAAATGTATGTATTATCACTTATTTTCTGAAATAAAGTAAATTAATACATAGAAAATGCAGTAAATGCTAATTACAAATTAAAACAGATGTTAAATATGTCAATCTGGCCTTAAAGACTGCACATGAACTGATTTCTGTCTACTTCCTAAAAGTAATCACCTGGCCGGGGATTTATATATGTAATCTCATAATTCACTCCTCTCTAGATCTGCTGTAATTTATCCATACCAGCCTTTTTCCTCCCTTAACTATAACCACGTCATTTCTGTTTTGATTCTTGGAACATTCCATTCTTTCTCCCCAACACTATTTCCTCTGGATTTGTTATGACTGCTTATAATAATTATTTGAGTCTCAGGTTGAGTCGCTCCATAAATATGTAATCTCATAATTCACTCCTCTCTAGATCTGCTGTAATTTATCCATACCAGCCTTTTTCCTCCCTTAACTATAACCACGTCATTTCTGTTTTGATTCTTGGAACATTCCATTCTTTCTCCCCAACACTATTTCCTCTGGATTTGTTATGACTGCTTATAATAATTATTTGAGTCTCAGGTTGAGTCGCTCCATAATTGTGAGGATTCTACTCATTCTAGTTAAAGGGCCACCAAAAACATACATAGAAATAATCTTGCTGGTACTTCATCTCCTGAATACTCTCAAATTTGTAGAATTAACCCAAATTTTGAATTACCTTACTTATTTGTATTTTAGTTTCAATCTCATTCTATGAAAAATTTAAGCACCATAAGAATGGAAATAATATTTTTTATTCACCATTTTATCATAGATGGTAATAGTGACTACAATGACATATTCTTAGTGACTTTGAGAAAACAAACAAAATGCAATGTTTTAGATACTAAAAGAGTAGCCTTTAATATTTGCTTTCATTAGAGATTGAGTAATCACTCAATCCTTTGCAGTATTTTTAGAGAAATATATTCAGGGACTTTTCACTAATTACTTTGTGGTGTTTAGTAGGAATATCTCATTAATAATATTAATATTTTTATAAATATCTGTGGTTTTAGTATTTAGGTGCTTTATGTTGTAAATATTTTTCTTCTCTTTTGTACCCTGTATGGCAGGGTTGATTTTTTCATCTGAATTTTGCTTATAAATCTCATAACAATTTCATAGACATTATATATTCAAAATAAGATAATGAACATTTATTTTCTAACACTGAGTAACCAAATAATTTAGAAGTGTACAATAATATTTTCAAATTAACTCATGTGATCACCTTTCATATGATAACTATTTTCATATGTCCATGTATTTTTCATTTTGTTTTGTTTTGGTTTTTTTTGTTTGGTACCAGGGATCAAACTCAGGTCCTTGTGCTTGCTAGCCAGGTGGCGGAACCACTGAGCTAAATCCCCATCCCTGTCCATGTGTTTTTTAACACACCCTGTCGGAGAGATATTTTGTCTACTTTACAAATAAGGAAACCAAGAAAATATATACATTAAATAAATTGGACTAAGAAATAATTTATGAGTAACACAAATTAATAAAGTCCTTTACCTTCATGTCTATTTTAGTTTTATCCCACTATTCCTTGGAGTCATAACTGAAACATCAACTTATGCATTCCAGTAAGGAGTAATGATAGTTGTGACCTGTTTATTCGTCAAAGAGGAAATTTTTTACGTTATCAAGAATCACAAAATTATAAACTACTTATCTTTATCTCTATCTTTAAAAGGTAGTTATGATTTACCATTACATTTCCATTAACTGACCATAATTATAATCTGAACTCTCTTAAAGACCTAAATTCTTAATTGTGGTAGTAGAAATTCAGTGTGGTTTTGACCTTACGATCTTATTGTTTTGTGCAGAACTTACCATTAGACACTTGCCTCAAAGCCTGAGGAACATTAGCTCTGGCAGCATCCATGAGCCATCTCACTGAGATTCTCAGACGGGAATGAGTCAAAGTCCTTGACAGTCACATAAGGGTCTTTCACCCCCAACACTTCAGGCCTAGCAGATCTCTTAGGCAAGAGCACAGGATTTCAGAGTAGCCCACTTCTAAAACCGGTTGTGTCAACATTGAATGTGAAACTGCTGATTGACATATAAGATTCTTAAAGAAATAAGAACACGTTTAAGAATTTAACATGAGAAAATTGGCTGAAGTGTTGCTGTGCTTTAGTGAAAACACATTGTTTTTTCTCATGTTATCTTGACTCACCCAATGGAGACATTCTAAAAACTATTCTCTCCAGCTTTTCAGCAAGAAGCTTTGCCTCTTCATCTTAAATTAAGGAATAAATGCTAGTAGTCTTCAAAAGAAGCAGGATTATTCCATACAATCTCATGGTGTCCACTGTATTGATATCTGAAATTCCTAGTTTGTAAAACAATATTTTTAAAGACCTTTTTAATTTGATAAACCACTCTCCTTAAAAATATATTCCCAGCTTAATCTAAACATGTACTTCTCTAATTTAGAGATTTGTATCTGTTATTCACAATAATCGATACACTATTATTCCTGAAAAGTGGGAGATTCATTGATCTCACTTGAGATGGGAAGAAAATATAAATTCATAATTTTACTATTAAATAACGATACACTCAAGCAAATGGTTTGGTTGAAAGGTAGTAGAAAACGCCCTGGAGAAGCTTGTTAGAGGCTATCAATTAATACAAATTGCCACAATTTTATCCCTCAATATGTCATAACTTGCATACTCAGCAGTATTGATTATTAATAGTGCAGTGTCCCAGGACTTGCCCCAATTATTCCTATCCAGGCTTTGGAAAATCTTGAGAATTACACAAACACATCCTAGGTGTTTTATTTTCTGTTGCTTGATTTTGATTATACCCATTGCTAGTTCTTGTTTTTAACTTGGAATTCTAAACTGATATCTATGTTTGTTCTTCATTTGATTTAAAGACTTCTAGAAAAAAAAAACTTATAAGGTTGTGTTTATGGGATCTGCTGTCATATCACCTTTTGCAGAGCAAATTTCAGAATAAAATTTCCGAGTATCTCTTTAAAATCAGCTAACCTGTGAGTATACTGTGAAGTATTCCTTAAAGTTGCAAGAAAAAAGAAATCTGTATCTCTACCTATATCTATGTCACATTCCATGCCATGGAAGAAGAGGAAGAAATGTATCATATAATTCCAAAATAAATCAGCATGCCAGAGTGATTAGATCTACTACATTTCTGATTAACACATTATGTTAGCCAAGAAAAGGAGAACATTGTAGTCAGTACATAGTAACTGTGGCTTATTATCATTGATTTTATTTTGTGAGAATTAGTTGATTTATGATATGGTGAATGAATGCAGGTGAAAGAAAACTTGTTGACTGTTTAATCAACTCATTCATACTGTCTTACTGTTTAAATATACCTTTGTATGATTTATTTTTATGAAAACATATTTTTGCTTTGCAATTTTAACCAGTCCTTGATAAAACCAGAAATATTTTACTGTTCATTAAAATATTTTAATAATGTGTTTTAAATATATTATACACTTATTCAGTTAGATAATAGTTTTTGGACCTTGAAATGTTTGATGGGTAGAGGCATTTTTATTTTGTTTATTTTGTTTATTTATTTATTTTGTTGTTGGTGATTTTTTGAGACAGGGTCTCACTACGCAGTTGAGACTGACCTGGAACTCAGTATGTAGCCTGGGGTAGTCTCGAACTCACAGTGATCCTCCTGCCTCAGCCTCCTGAGTGCTGGAATAACAGGCATGCGCCACCACGCCTGGCCTGAAAGAGGCATTTTTTGATCGATGCCTTTAAGTACACCTATTTGATGTCTAAAACATTAAGAAATGAGGATTTTGATGAACTTCAGGAGCTTATACTATGTCTCTTTCAATGATGATATTTTAAAAAGATTATGAATTATCATTGTGGAAATGAATAAAGAAGCTAAATGTACCCAGCTCAGAAATAGCATTTTACCATCTCTAATATTAGTGTGTTCTAATTCCCTAAACATAAAAATTAAAACTTGAGGAATTCAAATAATTTTGTGTTTCAGAGTGTACTGAGTGGTAGGGGATCCCAGGGAGAGAATTAGATAAGTGAAGATAAGTGAATCAGAGAATAAATGCACAAGGAAGAAAGACGAGAGAGAGAGAGAGAGAGAGAGAGAGAAACAGAGACACATAATCCTACAATCCTAAGGTTCTACACAATGAAATGCCTTCCAGTAGTGGCCTAGTCACAAAACAACTAAAAAATACATTATTTTCTTGTTCTGAAATGTGATTGTATTGTTGCTTAATTGGCCCTTCTGAACATAAATTGTTTTATGTTAAGAATATTATAAGCAGTAATTATGACTAGAGTGTTTTCAGATTGGAAACATATAAATATGTTCAGGTAAATTACACAAAAGAAATTGTAGAAAGATAATTAACTACAGCTTACAATATTTAGTAGAAAAAAAGTGAAAGTTACACCGTACACAGAGCTTTTCTGTGTTTCATGCTTAGCCATTGCCCCATCTTGTCCTCAGTGAGCTGGGGCTTATGTGCAGGGTATAAGCACCAGGCTGCCTCGCTGCTCAGCACAGCATAGAATCTGAGCACAGTGGCTGCTCAAAACGTGATTGAACTAGGGAGGGAAAGTTGACTATTAAGAGTTGATTCTTTATAGATCAATATGGACTGTCTTTCTTTGCTGAGTTTAAAATGTTACTGCTGTGGTTTTTTTAATGCAGAGGCAGATTTACTTTTGATAAATCAAAGTACGAACTCAGATGTTTGAGAATGAAGTTTCAAACTTTACTATATTGATTGAACTCTAGATTCAACTATCATTTCTCTTTGTTTATTTTAATAAATTTGATTATGCAAAATTATAGAAGTATGTTGACTCAGATGCTAACTTAAAGCTCAGGTACAAATTTTGCCCAGAAGGTGTTCGGAGATACAATATGCCTCTTAGGTAAAACATGACAAGTAATCTCTCAAGATCTGACTGAAGTGGGATTTGGTGTTCTGTAATTCTGCAGGGAAAGTAATGTAACAGCTGCGAAATAATGTGTTTCTTAAATGGCATTTTTACAAGTAGTAAGGATTTTTAATTGATGTATTTAGCAGGTATTAAACATCTCTCTACACTCTTGTCCAGTGGGAAGTGGTTGTCACAGGCCCCATGCTGTTCTCCCATATGGCAGAACTGCCCACACTCAAGATTCCTTCTACTCAGATCAAATCAAAATCCCTGACTAATTTAGACTTGCGATTGAAAGTGTTGTAAAGAAATGTAAATGAAACACCACATCTAAAGTAAGCCCTCTCCCCCTTTAGTTTAGAAATCCACGTTTAAAAATGCTCTTTTTCAGCATGATAAAAATGCACATGCTTGCTAATGTTCTTTGTTAATTAAGTACAAATACTTTTATTTTTTATTTCTCAAGGTTATAAAAGTTTGTTTTTTTTAAATTGACCTAAGATTGTATAAACTTGCCCTCAAAAATGAAGTTTTGAAGTCTGTATTCATTGTACAAATACTAAATCCAACATTTATTCTTCTTTAATATGTTTAAGGAGACTAAGAATTATAAATACTTTCATGAAAACTTTGAGTGGTAAAAATATTCCTACTTTTCTTCCAGGGAACATTCTGAAAGAATTAAATAGAATAACATGTGAGAATGGTTTATAAATTCTAAATTTAACGATATGTAAAGTACATAGGAAAGTAATCATTTACATCAGTTATGATTATTCCTCCAAAAAAGAATGAACATAATAGTAGGGAGATGTTATAGAAAGAGAACACAGGGTTTGATGATGGAATATCTGAAGATAGAATATCTGAGTTGAGCTTACTAATGCTGCTCTGCTTAAATTCTCTGAACTTTATAGGCCAGGCATGGTGGCACACACCTGTAATTCTAGCACTTGGAAGCTGGAGGATTAGTGAGTTTGAGGCCAGCCTGGGCTATATAGTGAAGTGAAAGCCAGCCCAAACTATATAGTAAGACCTTGTCTCAAAAAAACAAAAACCAATAAACAAAATTTCTTTGAACTTTTGTATTCTTTTAAGGAAAGTAGGAATAGTCATGATAATGAAAGGAGCATTATGTTAAAAAAATTAATAAAGCCCTTGACTAAATATCATCTAATATACAGCACAGTTCCTTGTGCATTTTTGTTACTGAATGCATACTCCATATAGAAAGAGTTGTGGAAATTCTACATTAAGGTACAAACGTGAATTGACGGTCTGCTTATGTCTCTGGAATTAACATAATCTCCCTGTAAATAGTAATTAAATAAATAAAACCTTTCTGTGCAGAAATGCAAAAACAAATCAACACTCAAGATTTCTCTGAATCAATGTCTATGATGTTTTCAAAGCTATTTTTGATATTGCCATATGCTGAATTAAGAAATTACAATACAGATCTGTCAGATATAGAGAGGGGAAGTGCATTTTCCTGTTTTAAAATTTTACTTGTATGTGAAAGAGGCAGATGGTGGAGCAGACATATATTACAAAGTGCTTAGCACATAAATCAATAGTCTTTTAAAATCCAAGATTAAGTTAAGAATGACTTGATGCGATAAGTATGAGTTCTGTCACTGCAAGTATAAAATACGTTCTTAATAGATATAATCTTGTTGGTGTTGTTTTGCAAAAACTATAATAGATAAATGATATGCAATATATAAATTATAGATATACTTCCCAGGTGGTTAATATTGTGTGAATGTTAATGAGATTCTGATTTACAGAATTGCTTATTTTCACAAATTAATCTTCATTTTGAGGACAGAGAAATCTACCGACTTCATGAAAACAAACCTTCTTGCTAAATTTCACCCTTGCTTGACATTATAACATTTTGCCACTAGAGCTCATTGTTGCTCTTTCCATCGATTCCTAGTTTCCAATTCTTTACTTTCTCTTGACTTTAATCTACTAGGTGAGTTTCATCATCTCTAAGAAAACAATATATTTTAAAAATATGTCATATTTAAAAATAAGTATATCACAAGATCTAGAATCTTCTTTGAAAAGTATAATCGGATGGCCAAAATATAGGAGCATCTGTTAAAATAGTACTGTGGAGAATAATCTATGCACATGTCTGCATGATAAATGCATACTTCTCCTTCAAACATGCTGCACCATTTTTATCAAACGTGTTTGATGGCTCATTTGCAGTTATCCTCTAAATTTCATCAATTTAATGAAAAATACTAAAAATCTTGGCAAGTGTAATATGGGATACTTGAAAAATCACTTCCATTGTACTTTTATAAAACAAAAGCTATAATCCTTTTAGTGATATTCAAAAAAAATTAAAACGTCTTCTCTTTAGAAACTCTTTCATAGACCAATACATAGGAAGAAATTGAGGGTAACCCCTACACACACACACACACACACACACACACACACACACACAGACACAATCGAAATTAAGATTTTATTCCCTTTAACTTGTGTTTGAAAACAAATAAAAATATGTAGATCTGCATGGTAGGAAAACTCTCTGAGTTAATCAGAAGTTCTTCCAACTTTCTGTTTCATCCTTGCTTCCTCATCCAGCTCAAAACACTGCCTGCATTTGCTGCTTTTTCTAATTACTCTGAAACTCTCCGCAATCTGTCACATTCAGTCAATTCAAAATATATGCTTTTTTGCTGTTGTCTAAATTTCATATTGTACATGTGTTTTATGACTTTTATGGGTTCTGTTAAATAACAGAAGGCTTAAAGAGAATGTGGACATATAACTTCGCTTGTATTTCCCCTAAATCAGTAATTGCTAATTTATCATGATCACACATACTCCAAATAGCTTATTACAAGCACACTTTTCCAAGGAAAATTGCCACTTAAAACTTTCCAAAGTCCCAATAGCCCAAAGCATGTTAAAATTCTAATCTAAAACCTCCCTAACCAGCTACAAGATAATTTCCCTCTTTCATTTCCTAATAGTCCTCAAATTAAACACAATTCAAAAAAGTATGTTGAACATACACACCCATCTCAAGTCGCATTCATTTTGCATATGTGAGAGCCTACCACATAATAGAATACTCTTCCCTGACTCTTCCAAGATCTTGTTCCCATCCTGCTACAAATATTAACTATGCGCCCCAATCTGTCTATCTGCAGCTCTATTTGAGACTGTTTTTCTAACAACCAAACCAAAAGCTTAACTTCTGCTCTACTCTCTCTATCACTGGATTTTAAAAAAATGCATTTATACATATAAATATTCGAGTCTCAAGATAGTTCAGTTGCTTGTGTACTCTTATGCCTGAATAAGAAAAGGAATTAGACTGAGTGTTTAGGCTCATATTTCAATAACTGATATAGAGGTAAGTTTCCCATTTTTGCCAAGTTAATTTTATATGCTGAAAGAGTTCCAAGAGATACGCTGGAGAGAGCCCAGGGTACAGGCTAAGTGAAAGAAGATGGACAATGTAATTTGAATGAGAAAGATGTACAGTGATACTTTTCCTTTCAAATTACCTGACAATCCAAGAGACATGGGTTATATATTAAGGAAAGAATGTAGTCCAAGACAGCATATGCCTGAGTGACTAGGAATGTCTTAGATAAATGGACAGCTTTCTGTACTGTGGAAGTTAGATATTATATTCAAGATAAAGGGTTTCTCTGACATATCAGTATCTGAGAAATACCTGGCATATCAATATCTTCAGGCAAATAAGAAAAGCCATGTTAAACTTGTAAGCTGAACTTTTGGTTGGGGTTGGCATGTATTAATAAAATCAAAGCACTGAAGAGTTTAACATTTCCATAAATGATTTCACATATCAGAAAATCTGCACATGGAAAACTACATAAACTAAAGTCAAAGCAATAGTAAATGAAAACTGCTGAGATATTTCTTTTCTGTGAACTATTTTATGAAACATAAAAATTACCAAACCATTTTTATTTCATAATATACATACAAGAGTAGCAAATTATAGTAGGAATAATATACGTATGACAAATTTTCAAAATTTAATGTTTAGCAAATATGAGATGATCATTATTAATATATGATTTGATTAGAATTTTCTTTTCTTTTCTCTCTTGTACATTATTGCTTTGATTATATTTCAATAACAATATGTGCATTTGCATAAAATAATAACCAACATTTGAAGGTAACAGATTTAAAATGATCTGTTCTCTAAAAATTACACTAATTCTTAAAGCTTTGCTATTTTGCAATGTGCCACTAAGCCCAAGTTTCAGCCAATGCACTGTGGATATAAGCCTTAAATTTTTAGAGTCCCAAATTTTTAGAGTTCCATCAATTTTGTTTGTACTTTGAAATATATTGAACACATAAAGTGAACAGTTACCAACATCAACACTGACAATCTGGTATGAACATTCTTTATGACACTCTGCCCTTCTTTATATGCTAGGATTAGGCTTGGATCCTGGTAACTAGAAATTGCTAGTCTCACTGGAGCCATTCTTTTTAAAGGGAATTGATATCCATGTAAATACAGAGTGCACAGTTATGCAAGCAGCCATTAACCTTTAAACCTAACCCAGTTCCTCCTGAGCACAATCATTTACTTGGTGTTATCAAGTTAACGTCAACTGAACCATTATTTTCTTGCAGGCTTTGTGGAAAGATTCACCTTTGAAGATATTTATTTGGCTTTTATAATCTTTGATCATTTCACCTACAGTTTGTTTTGCTATGGTTTAAGAAAAATAGAGGATATGCTCTTACAGAAAATTTGAAGAAAAGGAAATCTGCAGGGTTCCATTTTCTTTGTGTTTAATATACTCAATCCTAAATTGAGGTTTAAAACAGAATCATTACAGATTTGTTGATCAAGTAAGCCTAAAACACTGTAATTTGAAAGGTGTAAGTGAAATTCTAAAAAAATTCTTCATTCTCTATATTATGAAATGTTTCATGTTTCTATATGTGCGTGTGAATTAGAATTGTGCAATTATGTTCTACTCCATATAACAAACACTGATTCTGTTAATCAGCAGATTAGCTAGAAAGCTTTATTATACAATATATTTTAAATGTTTCTTCATGGAATGTCTGTTTTGTGATTTATTTACAAACACTTATTTTTCCATCTCAAACCATTCAGTGAAGGTTGTGATAATTTGACAGAGGAAGAGATGCCTATATGTGCAGAGCTCATTTCTGAGCATCTCTGTGCAGGCGTGTCCAGGGATGATTGGCATGGCTGCCAGCAAACAGCGGGAAAGACCCACCGCGACTGTGTGGTCCCATCCAATAGGCTTGCAGCCCAGATGCAGTGAAAAGGAAAAAAGTTGGTCTGTATTTTGAAAATCTTCATTCTGTTTGAGGGAGGTTTTTGGCTTTTGCTACTGTCATCACCTGTGGACAACAGACTGTACAGCCTTTAGACATCAAGACAAAAACATACTAGCAACTCTCCATGACGTTTCCCGATAGACGTTTCAGTCTGGGCCTGACACTCCATTCTTGATCACTCTTATTCTGAAGCTCCCTGCCTTTCGGATGGAGCAGTTACTAGGTCCTTTCCTGTCACGCACCATTATTTCCGGGTTCTTCATGCCCTGCATGAATTCCGGAGGTGAGTCCGCCAGTGACGGTGGTTCACGCCTGCGCAGAAGAGGCGCTTGGTTTGTCAGAATGACGCAGGCCGGCATTGACCAATAGAAATGGGCCACGTCACCCGAGAGGCTATAAAAGGCAGGCTCGCATCCGGCTCGGGGTCTTTCCGCCATCTTGAAGAATGCAGAA
>NW_022900918.1:7764229-7808791 GCF_012274545.1 Fukomys damarensis
CGAATCCCTTGAGTATTGTAAGATCTAAGAGAGACTTTGGGATTACGGCAGCAATAGTATCGGCGATAACTATTGCAGCCGCTGGTGCGACCGCAGCTGCCATCTCTCTTTCCACGTCAGTGCAAACCGCAACCGCTTTGAATAATTTGTCAGCCAATGTAGCCTCTGCGCTCGATATGCAAACCTCTGTTAATGCCCATTTGAAGGGAGGGTTAATGATTGTTAATCAAAAGGTTGATTTAGTGCAAGAGCAACTTGATGTGTTATGGCAATTGGCCCAAATAGGATGTATGTGGAGAATGCCAGGACTCTGTGTTACACCTGTACAATATCATACTATGTCAAAAGCTGCGAATCTATCTAGGGAACTCTCTATGTATTTGACATCAAATTGGACGGGACGTTTTGATCAATTGGTTAGACAATTGAGAGTAGCCATTGCTCATGTTAATTCTACCCGAGTAGACATTGTTTTTGCACAAGGTATATCTGATTGGATTGTAAATGCTGTATCTATTCTGAAGGAGTGGGCTGGAATGGGATCAATGATTGCTTTGTTAGCTTTGGCAGTGTTTTTGGGATTTTGGTGGTTATGTAAGCTGAGACGACAGAGACAAAATGATAATATCATGTTGATGCAAGCTTTTGCTGCCCTTGAAGCCGGATACTCGCCTGCTGTTTGGTTGGCCAATTTACAATAGCTTGAACGTTGGTCATTATCTGCCTATGCCTTGTTCATTCGGGAGCCATAAATATCTGCATCTCTCTACCTCCTTGGACATGGCCTCTGCACTCTGTGGATTAGTCCATTGCACCAGAATCAGGCATGTCCTTTTACAATCTCATTGATCAGCCTTTGCACCGCTCAGAGGTTCTCCTCATTGCACGAGCTAAGGTGATCCAACAGTTGCTCACATGGAATACCTGCTTCGACCACCTTCCGGCCGGGGTGGTTGACAGGCTCCTCCTGAGCTCTAGTTATTTTAAGGAAGGGGGAGATGTCACGCGCCATTATTTCCGGGTTCTTCATGCCCTGCATGAATTCCGGATGTGAGTCCGCCGGTGACGGTGGTTCACGCCTGCGCAGAAGAGGCGCTTGGTTCGTCAGAATGACGCAGGCCGGCATTGACCAATAGAAATGGGCTACGTCACCCGAGAGGCTATAAAAGGCAGGCTCGCATCCGGCTCGGGGTCTTTCCGCCATCTTGAAGAATGCAGAAGAGCCTCCAATAAAGCGTGCTTCAGAAGAATCCTGAGTGTTGCGTGCTCCTTGCTGGCGAGGTGCGCGTGACACTTTCCCTCTCAAGCATTCATGTAATAATTATAGACTATCTCCTCTCTGATCCCATAAGTCTAACAATTTTCCTTGCACATTAATATTTCTCTTGTTGATTTGGTAACTAGGGAGAAACCTAGCAATGCAGAATTTTTCCAGAAAAATACACCATGACCTTCTGCGTTGTCACGGCTTACTGACATGCTGAAATGACCAAACCAAATTCATAAATCTCATCAAATATTCAAATATTATATAGATGCATTGAATACAATCATTGATAATTTCATGTTCTTATAGCTACGTCAAACTTCTTTAGTCACTTTATCATTCTACTTTGTTCCTTTTATTTTCTTCTCAACTGAGTCCATCCAATTTATAACAAGTTGTTCAGAAACTTCAGCATTTGACTCTTTTTTCTATCCTTACCTCCAAATAACCAACTTTTAATGAAGTTCATCCCTTTTCTTTGTCTTCCTATTTGTTTTCTTGAATAGACTCTCATTTTCTTTCCTTTGGCTGACTGCAATGGCCTAATTTGTCTAGATTCAAAAACTTCCAAACAAAAACAGACATTTAACTGAAGTGGAAATCAAATGGCAAATAGACATATAAAAAGATGTTGCCATTATCTTGCAAAGGAAATCTAAAAAAACACCCTGACTTATCACTAAACACATATCAAAATGACTAAATGAGAAGCTCTAAAAATACGATTGACAAGGAACAAGAAAAACATGATCATTCATTCATTGCTAGAAAATAGATAAAATTCTATAGCCATTTTTACACTTGATCTTAGCCAAAAGGCCGAGAAGCGATTCTATAGCCATTTTTAGATAGAAATTTGATGTTTTATTAAAAAAATATCTATCATAGAACTCTCAAAATAGTAATCCTGTTTATCCAAATGGAGAAAGAAATGTATGTGTATTAAAAATTTTATACTTTATGCTAGTGAAAGCATTTTTGATAATAGCTAAAACCTGGAAAAAAATCTAGAGGTTTTTCCATTGGTCACTGGTTAAGCACACTGTGGTACATCCATACCAAAGTATTCTATTACAAAATGCAATGGACTTTGGATCATTCTCTTAGGGAATTATGCTGAGAGAGAGAAAGGCCAATTCCAGAAGATCAACTTGTAAATTAATCCATTATATATTATAATGACAGAAGGGTAGAAGCTGAAAAGAGATCAGTGTTTGCCACGGATGAAGACCTTGACAGGAAAAAGGAAGGGGAGACAGAAAGATGCTGGGACTATAAAAATACAGCTCAAGAGATCCTTGCAATTTTAAAACCTTTTGTGTCTTGGCTGTGTAATGAATAAACTCAGGTACATGTGTGATAAAAACCTTAGGAGACTGATTACTTACAAAAATGAATATAAGTACAATTGGAGATATTTGAGCAATATTGGAATCAGGCAAGAGAGACTGTGAGGGAAAAAGTCTGACATGATTTGAACTGAAAAAACAAGCACGAAAATCTAAGATCTGGGATGAGCCAGTGGAAAATACTGGAAGAAATTGAGAGGTTAATCAGTGCCTATCTGCTAATAATTAAGTATCAAAAGCACCCTCTTACCTTTCCAGAGACTGAGAAATAGATCCTCAATCTTTCTTTTTAAAAAAATTTTAAAAGTTTTTTTGTTTTTTTGTTTGTTTACTTTTTTGTATCAGAGATTGAACTCAGGACCTTGTGCTTGTGAGACAGGCAAGGTGCCACTGAGCTAAATCCCCAGCCCTCAACCTTTCTTGATTGCTTTTCAAAGTGTAGTTTCCCAAACAATCAGAAAGAAAGTTCTGGGTGATAGACTGCATATTGCAAGAATCAGAGAGGTAATTTACAACTGCAAATTTTCTAAAATAAATCTCTAAGTAAAGAAGAGGGTAGGATCCCAGATCCAGAAGGAGAATACTAAGGCTTTCTTGGTCACTTCCAATCCTGCAGGTTTGCCCTTCCTGATCTATATCTCCCTAGAGAGCAATATCTGGTAGAAATTGTCTAGATCCATCATACCTATCCTTCTCAGACTGCTTGGATTGTATTCTTTATTAATGATGTTTACACTGTTATTTCCCTGTTTTAGTTGCCTATTTACTTTTCTATCATCCCTACTCTATAGTAACTGAATGAAAGCAAGTGCTAGGTTATTACTGTGGTGTTCTTAGACCATAGCCATTACTCATACATAATTTGTTTAATCATTCCAAAAATATTTATCAGTCATGTAAAAACATACCAGAACTGTTAGAACCCTCTTTTTAAGTCAGTATTATTTTCTCTCACTGCCTCTCTCATACTTTTGCATTTTAGATTTCAAAATAAAATTTGTGCATGTATATTTTGTCTAGATACATTAATTTCAAAAAAATCTATATATGTTTATTTCATGCAGGATATTCAACATAATATTATTTTTTCCTGCAGAACTTCTCCCTTTCCTCATTGCAAACTATGGTTAAGGAGCAATAATTCACTAATAATTCAAGACTTCTAAAATATTCTCTTCTTCAGATTCCAAGTTTATTTTCGTTCCTTATTTTCATCTTCTCTTTTATATACCTGACACCCATAATTTAAGTCATCTGCATCCTAGACTATTAAACTAATTTCTCTGACTCAATTCAATCCATTGTCCATAGTCAAATGAAATGATTTTTCTAAAGTAGAATAAATTCATATCATAATTTATGTTAAAATATTTCAAAATAATTAAATTCCTTCTTTTTTCCATCTCATTATAAAAACAATAAATTCTATACTTCTAAATCTGATATACAGGATCTTTATGTTTCAGTTCCCATCTTACTCTGTAGTCTGATATTTACTTCCTTACTTTTATATTCATTTTATGCTTCATAAAAAATAAACTAAAAACTCAAAAAATTATGCCAATCCTACAAGACTTCAAGCTTCGCTATGCTTTAGTACTTTTGCACATTTCTCTGTCATTTCTTTTCCAAGAAGGCTCTTTCTCCCTGCCTCACTCACCCTCACAATCTTACTCTTAGCACATTAGGCTAAACAAATCCCAAAGAAGAAGTAATCTTCCCATGAAAAAACTTTAACTGACCACAACCCACTCTATAATTGATTTATGTGTGTATGTGTGTGTATCTAAAAATCATTTTTTAAAAAAGACCATTGTCCCAAGAAATTAGACTCCCTCAGAAAGATAAGACAAAGTCATAGTTACAAAGTTAACATGGAAGAACAAAAACAGTATATTTGCTCTTAAAAAAGAGGCCTGACGGAGGTATTGTCCGTGCCTCAGTGGTTTGCTCAGGATTATTTTCAGCAACATTTAAATGAGAAAGTTCAAGGATAATACACTATAGTCTTTTTCTTAATTATGTCACCTATATTCATTTAGTAGAAGTGTAAACAACCTTGTTTCAAAATCAAGGAAAAATCATTGAAAAGAACTTAATCTACAACGCTTTTTATAATGTTCTGTAAAATCCTGCTGTTCAGATTTCACTTCGTGTAATTATGAGAAAAGTAGAATATAGTTCACATAATACATTTCCTAATAATAAAGATAGATGGATAAAGTAGAAAATTTTGTTTATTATTGTGTGCAAGAAAACTTTACTACTGTGTCTTTGCTGAATAGCAACTGAAATGTATTTGGGATTTCGTTTAGTATAATTGCCTCCAGAGTCATGTGTGGGTAAATTGCAGAGAGCTGAACTGAAAGCCTGTCCTTTTATTGGCTCGGTTACTTATCAAAAACTCATTCTGAGTTATAAATTCAGGATAGATTATTTATACAGATCAAATTAACTATTTTAGAGATAGTTCTTTACTCTTTAAATATATCTTGGAGATAAATATATACATTCAAATCATTTCAAAAAGTTTTTCTCTGTGTCTGATATCTAAGTTCCTACCTTCATAAATAATATAAAAAAGAAGGTGATATATGTTTTTGCTTATTGATAAGTGACCTGAGATAATAAAATTCAAGGAGTAATAATATTTCTTGATTATTCACTTTAGAACGGGAATAATGAAATTTAAACAAAAGGAAGTAGAATTGTCTCTTGTATTTTCAAATTTATGTAATCTTGCATATGTTACTGATTTCTAGAATAAGAGCCATATTTTTCTAAATAACCAGTTATTCTTAAAAATGTAGATGACTTAGTTTATAAGAAAATATTTCATATTTATCCTAGAAAGCTGGTTCCATTGCAAGAAGGACTTTTGAGGTTAAAATATTTAAATAAGAAATCCATACCTCATAACAGTAAGTATCATTTATAAGCAATCACTTGCTTATCATATAACTTTGTACTTGCTGTCTTATTTTGGTGATGTGTTAAATATTTCTTAAGTATTATAAAAATGTAAATTATACCAAAATCTTGTGAATAATTACTACTATTGTTTTTAAAAAAAAACCCAACGGGATCGAAATAAGGTAGAAATGTCCTTCTGTACAGAAAGCCCAGACTTGCCCCAGTTCCCACTCTTCCCCCTTAAAGTAATCCCCAGTTTAGATGTATCCTACCTAACAAAGCCTGAGGTGGTGCCAAAGAGCTGTGTTAGAAAAAAAAAAAACACCCGTGTGCCACAGGACCATGATTCCTTCATTATTGTTGAAATCATACCTTTGTAAAAATGGTCCCTTTGCCTTCATACTGTGTCTATGAAAACCAGGTATGTTCTGGAGACTGCAGAGCTCTCTGTCCTCATAAAGCCACCTTTTCCATTCTAGCTATTATTGAGTTGTACTAATTCTGTGAAGCACAGGGTGTGAAGGACACAAACACAATCAAGTGCTTTTCCCCATGCTGTCATATATACATCCTTACATTTTACATATTTAAAATATCATATGTTCTGCCTTCTTGGTTATTATACAGTTCCATAAAGACTAATAGAACCCAATCTTCACAAATATATAATACATATATAATATATATTTATATATTATATATTTGTATTTCCCTACCATTCCCTAAACCAACCATTCCCATGTCTTTACTCACATCTGTCCTTTCTGCACAACAACGTGAACTCAGTGAGCGCAGCAAAACCTGTCTTTTATGATCTCCGAAGGTGTTCAAATCCTAGCATAGTTCTGCACTCCGAGTAGATCTTTTAATCATTGTTGAAAGTATGAATAAGCTGAGTTCCGATAATGTAGAAACTCATATGTAATACTTCACTGCAGCAAAGACTGAGAAAAAAGTGTTTCCCAAACCCGGGCATGGTGCAGACTGGGCAAGTGGCCTCAGAGAACGCCAGGCCTAGGCTTTGACTCAACATTTTCCCCTGGTGAGTTGACGAACTTGGGCAAAATTACTGACCCTCTCTTACCTGTGACTTCTGCTGTTCTGAAACTGTGCTCAAAATACTGTCATGTTCTTTCTGCTCATAACCTTGGAAGAGAGTATGTGAAGATACATTGTCACCTGCTGTAAGTGACTTTAACTTGCACCCATGCAGTGCTGAGGTATGGACAC
This sequence comes from Fukomys damarensis, assembly GCF_012274545.1. NCBI lineage: Eukaryota > Metazoa > Chordata > Mammalia > Rodentia > Bathyergidae > Fukomys > Fukomys damarensis. The sequence continues at coordinate 7,770,989 of NW_022900918.1, forward strand.
CGATGCTCACTGAGTCTTTTTCTTCCAGATTGAATCTTTTCCAACTTTTACTAGACATTAATAAGTAGACTGTCATTATATGTACTAATAAAATATGGTCATTATCTGGAATTTTATAAAGAGTGATGTACAGATATGTAAAAATGTCAGTCACAGCTTTGAAGTTTAAAATAGTATTGGTTTTCTGTCCATAGATGGCAGCAATGTATCAAATCTGACCTAACTTTATAACCTATGACAAAAAGTTCTATGCATACTAAACAGCATGCTGTCAGTACTACAGGAAAATTGTGTAAGAAAACTATAGCATTTGTAGATTATGAACAAAATTTTATTTTAAAAATCAACTGCTGCCAGTCTCAGTCCTTTATTCAGTGAACTAAAGGGTGTTTTGTTTTATTTTTTCTTAGTTTGCCTAGCATGGGCATCTTTGTCATTTTAACCAGAAGTCACAATAGATACTGCTAAAAATAAAACTCCTTTAAGATAATAAAAATTCAAAACAATATCAAGAAACTCCCCTGTCTTTCAGTAGTGGCTATTAAAAATGGATTAATACACGCACGGAGTTCTCCTTTATTTGCTTAAAAAATTAAAATGACTAGAAAGCACTTACCTACAGAAAGCTTTTCTAAGGGAAGAATAGGGGAAACTAAAAAAAGGAGATTTCCAGATTTAGACACCGAAGACAAAACAAACCATGAGCAATGGGCCCAGGGGACACAAAAAGCTACAAAATGAGATTGAACTCGAGATAAATATAATAAATCTAAACAGTGCCTCATACTGCCTATCAGAGTACAAAACATATTTTGGCCAGCTATTGAATTTTCTGTCTATAAAATTCCTTATCACATGTTGAATCATACTGTTTCATTTTTCCCTTTCTAAATTAAGAGTTCACTATGAGTACTCTGGAAAAATTACACCTATATTGAAAATGCAGTTTTGCAACAGATGTACATTCCCACTTTAAACCTTAAGAAATTTAAGAACTGTGAAAAATTCCTTGGTTTCCTTTCATACTTAAAATATGAAAATTGTCTCTTGGTATTAAAAACACTTCAGCATTGAGTTTAAATTATTTGGAAAAAAGCATATATATTTAAAAATATTTAAATACAGAAAGAAGAAGAGGGGAGAGAGGGAGAGAAAGAGAGAAAATAAGTGAAAAAGAGAGGAGACATCACAATATCATGAGACACGGATGAACATCATGGGGAGGAAAATGCTGCTGGTTATAGCACCTCACTAGGTTCAAAGCAAATTTTCAAAACAGCTTACAGATGTGGGATTTATGCATGCCAGAGTGGGTTTTTTAGGACTGGCTTAGTTAGCTCTTTGACGGGGGGTGGGGGGCAACTAAGTCAAGTAAATCCTCTTGGGACTGCTATCTAATTATGTTGGATATCCTGTATTTCTACTCAATAAAAACTACTGCCTTTTTGTAATGCCTTGAATTTGAAGTCTTTGAAGAATAATTTCTCTTTTGATGGAATGAATTGTTTCCTATTACTATAGTTCTTCATTTGGATTGCTATTTTCCATCTCACCATTCCGTAAAATCCATATTCATGTGTTTTCCTCAATGAATATATTTTTACCAATCCTGCAGTGTGGGCTGACAAACTTCTGACCACCCCAAACACACATATACATTTTTTTATTATTATTTTACCCTGCTGATGAAACTCTTTCCTACAACAAAAACCAATACTGCATTTTATCTGCCACACATGTATGTAATTATATTAACTTATGGAAAATAAAATGGACAGGATTTAGAATTACCTTCCAAGAGGAAAATGATACTAACAGATTCAAAAAAATATACAAAGCATTGAAAACTATCCGATTTGATGCAAATTTCAAATTGTCTATGGGTATAAATTTAGGCATTTAAATTTACATTTTTTCAAATACAAAGGAGAATCTGCCAAAAATATTTTCATAGCTATTACTTGAAAAGTTGTTGAGAGCAATGACTCTTCTGGAAAGAACTATGTATTTTTTTTAAATTGTCCCCTGAAAGTCAAACCTTCTATAATCTTATTTTTTCTTGAATAGAAAACTATGCAAAAAATTAAAAGATCAGATTTGAACTGCATTTGTACCTTTTAAAACTGTTCCCCAAACTGACCTTATAGGAAAATATAACTGCTATATTTTATACTTACATTGACATGTGCCTGGAAGGGATGTAGGAAACAAAATTGTGTTTAGAGAATTATTTTGTTAAGGATATTTATTGTTATCTGCAGTACTGTTGTTATTCTGGGTTAGAAAATAATTAAAGTTCTTTTTGAGAGAAATAAAATGAAAATATCAGTGGAATTTCATGACTGCCCTTTGCCACTTAAAAAAATTATAAGGGGGAAACTCTACAATTATTGAAAAAATATAAAAGTGTCTCAACACAATATTTAAAGCTTATTTCACAATCTTATGAAAATTTCTGTTAAAAATAAAATTTTCAATTCAAATGATAAAATGTATATTCTGAATGAATTCTTAATCACTAGAGAGCAGCAAAATATCGAATGGAAATTATATCTGAAGCAACTATGTCCAGGATAAGTGCTTTATTTTTATTACCCCATTAAGTGAGAAAATAATCTCTCCTGTTTAATGAATAGTAAGGTGTACTGAGAAGGTGCTGTAGTATATATGACCACATGTCCTCGTTCTGGAGGTAGTACATGGATCACCCTGCAAATACAATGATTACACAAATGTTCAAATGTCTTCTTTCCATTAACGAAAATGATGAAGCCCCCAGAAAGCTAATTGATAAAGTGGGGCCTGGAGGTTGGGAGGAGGACAGATTCTGATCTGGAATGCATAGTGTGTACTGCCGCATATCTCACAAAGCTGTTGTAGGGACGGTAAAATAGAAACTGTCTCTTGTTCAGGTGCTTTCTTTCAAAAGCCAGGGTGAATGAAATTAAAGTGCCAAGAATCAGCCATATGATATGTGGTCCACCTTCTCAGGAGGAAAGAATGGAAGAGATATTCTAAGCATAAAAAAGTCATCATTGCTACATTTGTATTAAAAATTGCTAATTAAAAGCATATAAAATTATAGTTCCTGTGGTTTTGTCACTGAAAATTTAGGTTTAGGCTGTAGTTTTTTTGAAATATCTAACAATTACCAGTAGAAGACAGGAATATTCTGATCCTAAAATTAACATATAGTCTTGCAATCCCATTTTTTGCTATATGTTTACATATTACAATTCCACTGTGAAAATATGCTTACATAAAATACTTGTACAATAAAGTCATAATATCATATTTGCTAAATTAATGGTAATACATACCGTTTAACATTATCTGTAAGGAATAAACTTATATTGCAAATGTTTTTATTGCTCATTGCCTATATACTGGTAGTAGATATTTTTATATTTAATAAATAAATATTTTTGATAAGTGAATTGCTTTATTTTGCCCACAGTAAAATATTATTTTACTAGCATTGTATGGCCCACAGAAATGTAACAGAGAACTTTTTTATTTGTAATTCAAACATTCATAACCCTTTCTACAGTTACAAGTCAATTAAATCTGTTCCTATGTTCATAAACAAACTCATCCTCAGAACAGTAGTTTATTATTGTCTTAACCTCTTAGAATATAGGTTGAGCATATTTATCTTACAAGGACATTAACCTGATGTCTTAAAATTTTCTACAAAGTTTGAATCAGATTTTGGTCTTTCACTACTTTTCTTACCATTTTTATTCTCTTATACTATCATGAAACATATACAGAACATTTAAGTTGTTGGCTATTTAGTAAAAAAGTATTTACTAAGTTAGCTTTCTTTCTTATCAGCTGGAGGTTATTCCTGATTTACTGGAGATTCCTTGTTATTACAAATGTATATTGTAATTCTGCCTAAGTAAGCAATTTTATTGATAAAGGAGCCTCCAGTGCAGAGTGAAGAGCACTACTTCAGGAATATCATAGGGTACAAATAATCATTCACAGCCCAGGAGCTGATATAGAGAAGATGAGGTAAAAGTGAACCTAAGGTAAAGGGACATTCAATCTGAGCTCACATGAAATCTTGAATAAACTAAATGGTAAATGACTTGACATTTAAATTTGGTGGTTCTGCCAAGATGTAGTGTGATGTTAGAACAGTTAATTCGAAACATTAAAGATATAAATATACAATAAATATCTGTGGTAGAGAAGATATACAAGAGAACTTTATTTACTCAAGTTAGAAGTCATGAATACAATAATTGCTTTTCCTTTCGATTTAATTTTAGAATATGGTAATACCAAAGACGAGTAAAATGACACTTCTGTTTCCTGGGCATATTTTTATATTGAAACCATTATATATATGATGCTACTTAACATTCACATCATTGTAAGGCAGGAATGTATGTCTCTATTTATGTATTAAGAAAATAAGATTTAGAGAAAGTAAATCGACTTCCTTTGTATATTTCGTTTACTTTTGTCATTGGTGATACAAAATACACAATACTTTGTAGAAGTTTCAGTCCATAATCATCTGGTTCCAAGGCAGGGTGGCATCATGGAGGAGAAACAGTTCATGGTGGGCAGAAGTAAGGAATGACCACAGCTCTTTCTACTCCTTATATCTTATCTGAGGGCAGGCAGCACTCACACCCTTCATTCTAATGCCTTTGATACTAGCACTGCACCATGAATCAATCCCGGTATCACACACTCTAGATACAGCCAACTCTGAAAAGCTCCACCTATGACTTCATGATGCTTTGTGGGGACATCTAAGCATAAACCATAACATAGTTCAAAGAGACAATGCTGAGATTTGACAGTTGGACTTCTCCATTTCAAACTTTAGCTATTTATATACCATTTTCACCTTGCTATACGTGTTCTCACAGAGATATGACCCAAATATATAGAAAAAATTGTGTCAAAAGACCAAATTGCAATGTTTAGTTATATAGTAAATTGATTTTTATTAACAACTGATTGAGTAGTCACTAAATTGAGTAGTCACTGCTCTACAAAATATAATGGAAACCCCCATCAGGCAACAATATAACAATGGGTTTCATAAACTGGGAACAAAGAAACAATAATGGAAAAAAGCAGACTGGTGGTTAATATCAGATTACTTAAACTGCATTTTTTGTAATAGTTAAAGCAGAATAAATTTCTTTATTACACCTGAACCTCTTGTTTTCAAGAGGAACTGGACCGCTAAGGGATTTATCAGTTTCTTTAATGTTTCATTTTAATTGTGTAGATTTCACAAGAGTGTTTTCATTCTTATTTTTCCAGTCTTTGGGGAATGAGTGCAGGAGCCAGTCCAAAACAATGCCCTTCAGGCACAATTTTTGTCGAACAATTGACAAGAAAAGCAGTCTCTGGAATTCAGCTAGAGCAATATTGTCAAGGCTGATTGACAGAGGACAGGGAAGTTGACTTGCTTCAGAAAGTAAAATAATTTTATCAGGCAAAAAGCAAAAAACACAGTTCCTTCAGAAGGAGTAGGAACAGATTGGTGGTTCACATCAGAGAGAGACAATCATGAGAGACAATCATGAAAGATTTAGCATGATGTTTCACAGAGAATGGGAGAGGGCAGTTGTTAGAAAAAATGTTAGAGAGATAGATTGGAATTCGAGTTTTGAGAGCTTTATGCATGAAGTGTTCCATATTTAATAATAAAGAAAATAACCAAAATTAAATTGGCATCAGCAGTATGATTTGAATGAATTTCCATTCCCTTGTTTTCTGAAACACCACATCATTAAAGACAAGTAAAATATATGTATACAGGATTTAGATAGTTCACCATGCTTGGTTGACAACTGAGGTGACAATTGAGAGATTCATAGAAGTAACATATTCATCTTAAATATAAGTGAACCAATTTACTAAGCGTTCATAGTAAAGGTAGCACAACTGGGGAAGGAGACCACTTAGGGGAGCCCCTCTAATTTGGATAACAATGCTCTTTCCATTGTTCTAAGAGAAGCAAAAATGAAAAAGACCCAAGAAATCTCCGAAGCTCCAGTATGAGCACATGTGTGTTAGATTTCATGGCCCGATCTTCAGTACCATTTCCCCCACTTGAGCTTCATTAAAGTCTCATACATATGGATGGCATTTCATGTATAGATTATCATTAGAGTGCATTCTGGGATAGGCATAAATGTTGAAAGCACTTTGTAAATCATTCTTCTCATTCTTAACCAGAGACCCAGTATGAGGCACCCAGGCTGGGGTGCACATCTTTAAAAATCTGAAATCCTGATTTAACTGCTTGCTTTTTTCCCTCTCTCTCCTTGATACCTCTTCTCCATTTGTGCCACCCTTTTTGGTTCTGTTGGCATGGACCTGCCCTGGCATGTCTTCCCTTTATCTTCAATAAATACGGTTGCTTATTGCTTTACCACTGCATGTGCACTTGTAATTCTCTGCTGTCCACATACAAGAGCATGGAATCTCTCTGCCAGTATCATTTCCAGGCATAGCTGGGAAAATAAATCTAACAAAGCATTCAGTTCTTTCTATTTATGTGAAATATTTGCTTATGTATTGTAGGACTTCAAAAGCTGATGATATTTGAGATTCATGTTTACCAACAATGTGTATGTACGTAATGCATTGAATAAGTAGTATAGCATCACAGATTAATTATAAAACTATAATATAAAAATAAAAAGTAAGTTCTAAATTTTCCTATAATTGATTTACACTTTCAAAGCATAGAAGAATCAAGAAACTATCACATTTGATGATGTTGGCAATCTACACTGACTCTAGTAATAGGATCTTGCTCTTGGATATTCAGGTATTTGGAAAATTCAGCCTTTCTGAATCTCATTCTTGTATTCAGCGTAACATCTAGCTACACCTTAAAATCATATGTGGAAGGGACAAGTATAGCTCATGAGATCTAGTGACAGTTGTTCTTCAAAATTGTGGACCATGTATCTGAAATTCCCTTAATTTAGTATGATTGTCTTATGTGTTTTATCTACTTTTGGCCTATTTATCTGGATGTTAATTTGTACATATGATAATTAACTGTACAATGACTTATAAGATAAGTAAATGAAACTGATGGTGGCAAAATAAAAGAGAGGTGGAAGGAACGGGGCAAAAAAATTGAGATGTGTTAGAACACATACCAATTTTCTTCAATGAATATAATCATTGTATCCTGTAAATATGCATCAATAAATTTTTTTAAAAATAAAACCACCAGATGACCATTAGATAAGTAACTTGTCCACCAGTAAATGTGTCTTTAATTACTGCCTTAACTAAGGCACTATTGTGGTCCTTTTATTTTGGTGTAAAATTTCCAGAAAAAGGTATATTTCAATAACTGATGTGTGCCACGTGTCTATAATATCCATACTCTGGGAGGCTGAGGCAGAAGGATCTCAAGTACCAGCACAGCCTGTGCAATTTAGGAATGTGGCAAGAACCCAACTCAAAAAAAATTTTTTTAAAAGAGAGTAGGGCTGTAACTCAGTGGGAAGCTGTAGGGGTTTAATCTCCGGAAACCTGAACCCCAGGGATGGATATTTGGCTCAGTTTTTCCATCACCTGCCTTGCAAGCACAACATCCTGAGGTTGATTCCCAGTATCAAAAAAACAAAAAGAAAAAAAAAAAAACAAAACTTGAACACCAAAACGCTTTTCCTTCTGATTATAGACTTTTTATTGATCCTCTTAACATCTCCTACTCCCTCACAAGGGAGGAAAAAAAATCTAGGCTCTTTGTACACCATTCATAGGTTAATTTTTCCATCTGCTTTCTGCAGTCATTGGACACCCTCTTATCAATCACATATTTTGTTAAGATGAAGGTTACAACTACATGTTGACTTTTGTGCCTGTGGGAAAAAGTCCTAAGTTTCACAGTGCTTGTGAAATGCAATTTACTGAGAAGTCTGTGGTTGCTTTTGTGTTCAATTATAAATTCTAAACACATAAATAAAAACATAAAAATGGGTACTACTGCCAAAATAAATGATTTTTCTGAGCTATAATTTTATTTATATCATCACATATAGTTGAACTTCTTTTACATAAGAAAATGAATGAAAAACAACCTGTGTGGATTACAGTTTATTACTGATTCTCTTACCTTTTAAACATTTGATAAAAATAAAAGAATTATATTGAGCACATACTATATTTATAGAGGTGCTACAAATAGATACATGTATTACAGTGAGCAGTTTCACAAGGATCACATGATATGTAATTCTTAAAAAATATGAGGCAATATTTATTGTCTCCATTGATTTTAGATGAAGAACAAGAAACACCAGAAAACTAGACTACTGAAGTTTTTAGACGTATCAAATGATATGGGTGGCCTGCAATTCTAGGCACACCAATTTTCATACGTATCAATTTATATTTATATTTTATGTTTGTTTTTCACTTATTTTGAAAATGTGATTAATATAAAGTTATATGATTAATATAACATACAAACACTACAAAATTCTTACATAGGATGACATTCATCTTAGTCATATACAATTGAATTGAAAAAGACTCAGTGATTAGCAGCTGGCCACAATCTTTTATTTGACCATGATGATGTGAAGAATTACTTATACATAATTCCTTTACTATGTATATATTTTTCTCAAGAAGTACTCAGAAGAAAATGGCTTTGCTACATTTAGAGTAAGTGAAATAAGGTGTTCATGGCCAACCAGCCAGTGAAATGTGTTAGTAAGGTTGAAAAAGAGCTCAAAAACCATGTCAGTTATCAACAACAAAAAAAATAGTAATCTGGAAAAACTTGGGTGATAGTCTTAAAATATTATGCATATGATACATTTACACATATAATATGCTCACTTTATACTAGGTTCCTGCCCTATTCATAAACTGAGGTGACTTAAATACTTTATTACTTCTAATTTATTTTAATGACAGTGAAAACTGAGCTTGTCATGCATATATTGGAGATATATGCATTATATATTATCTAATATATATGTATCAAGATAATTTGAGAATTTTGTGTATTGGTCTAAAATACCTACATTTGTTTCTTCATCTAGTTAAAAATCGTATAGTATAGAAAATCCTGTTTAACTTGGTACTATGAAACCTGGAAGAAGAAAGTTTTGGTTTTTCCAAAGTACAGATATTTTTTTTTAATAATTGCAGATTTCAGTTAACAGTTCATGGTAGGACCCACCTGAAATGTCAGCATTGGGGAGGCTAAGGCAAAAGGACTGTGTCAAGTTCAAGGAGAGCCTGGGCTAGATAGTGAGTTTAAGGCCATTTTGAACTACATAGCAAGACCCTGTCTCAACAACAACAACAACAAAACAATGAGTAACTGAAATTGTTGGCAAGAAATGAAAATGGATCCCATCTAATTGTGATTCTAATTACACATTTACTATTGCATTATCTCAGTGTGCATGTTCACAATTCTAAAAGTCTAATGTTTCAGCCTCTTGGTAGGTTAACAATTTTTCTCTCATTTTGAAATTATCCTAAAATGTGACAAGGAACAAATGGCCAGGCTTCAGGAAAAATTGATACAGACCGACCCAGGATTGCATGCTCATATTTAAAAATCATATTGTTCATTGTGACACCTGCTAAATTAAATGTTTTATTGTTTGAAGCATCATTTCCTTTAGCTTTTGAAAACCGGAGTGACTATGTCTTTGGATATTTAGAAAATACTCTTAAATATGCAACAGTATAGTAATGATAACAGTTTATTGCGACCATTTAATTAAGAATAACAGCTTTTTCAAACTCTAGAATCCTATCCAAACATAAATGCATGGGATTTGATAACTAGAGAATTGTCTTTGAAAGGAAGGATGACATGATAGCTAATGCATGCACATGGAAACTAATTAGATTTTTTAGCTAATGAATCCCCATTTAAATAAATGTGATTCAATAAATAATGGATCCCCATGGAAATGAATAGAATTGGATGACTAACACACCCCACTGAAATGAATGTGATTCGATAGTTATCGCATCCTCATAAATGTGTTAGATTGAATCCCATTCATTTTAATTGCAATAAATTAAAATGGCTTTTGTTCATGGCCTTTTTGGCTAAGATCAAATGCTTTGTCCTCTATTTGAAGACTATATTCTTCCCAAGCAGACAAACTAGGCTTACTGATTGAATAGGCCCCTTCCTTCCCTAACTACATGATCTATAAGCTACACATGCTGTTCATTCCAAGAGGAATGAATCACGATTACAACCTATTTATTTCAATGGGCCATTTGTTGTCAATTAATGTCATTAATTTCAGTGGGTTATTTTTAGCTATAACACATAAAGCCAGCAAAATAATATATTTAAATTCCTTTAGAAAAAATAAAGTCAAAATAAAAAAGTCAAAAGCATATTTACATATACAAAATCAAATTCTTGATTTATGTCATTTGCTACATCACGTAAAATTAAAGATTTTTAGTACAAACAAAACTGTGAAGAATTTATTTTATTAATAGATGTGTAACTGACATAAGAGTTATGAATTTTGAAAGGAAATTACATAATTGCGAAAGTAATAATAATTCACCCTGGGGGAAAATCCCTTTTGAAATATGCCTTAGTTCCTCAATTATATTTATTTTTTTTAAACTTTCACATTCAATTGTGCATTGTATTGGGGTCAAAGACTGTCATTTACCTGTATATCCAAAATTACATGACATGAAGAAGAAAAAGCTTGCTTAAATCCTCTCTCTTAAGCCACTGCTTTAAAGTGTTTCAATTTTCTAAGAAGATAAAAAAGCTGAAAACCAATGTGGCTCACTTTAGAGAGTAAAACATACTTTTAAAGTGATTGGCGGAAAAATGTAATGATGTTATAAATTTACCTAACCTATCCATATAAATACACATCAAAATTATTTTAAGCTTCAATGGAATTGTTTTGTCAGAATCCTGAATAAAGTGTAATGTGGTTTGATAAAAATGACTGAATAAACAGTTTCCTCAAATCTTATGAAATCTAACTACTGTCTATCTCTAAATTTTTCCTTTTCAAAAACTGATTTAGAATTTTAATTTATTTCAAATAAATGTGACTGCAAAAATACTTTTGGTATTATTAACATGCATATAATCATTGAGCAATAAAGGCAGTGTTTCATATAGCACAAAGTTTGTTATTAGACTCACGCATTACCGTACCTTAATCAGGAATTCAAATAGGAAAGCAGCAATTCTCACTAGAAACAAATTTTAAACATATTAAAATAAGTCATAGATATAAACAGCTTTAACAGATTCATTGCTACTGGCTTTTTGCTTTTTAAGACAAATCCCAATAGCTGGTTTCACATTATAACTTAAAATAGGTACATTTAAATTATTTTTCTTACATACCAATATTTATAAAAAATAATGGACAAATTGTTTAACATTTCTACAACTAATAAACTACCAGATGACTCCTAATTTCTAATAGATACTACCTGAACATTTAGGAATCTTCAATTTTTTCATTAGCCTCAAGGAAAAATAAATCATTGCCTATTTATAGATAAACAAGAGTAAGAAATTAGAGGCAGAAAATTTTCTGTGGATACAGCAAATAAATACTCTAGACAATAACCATAATGAAATTAGTATTTATCTACTGTGGGAAGGACAATTAGCTAAACCAACAACATTTTTCAACAATAATATGATGAGAATGGTTATAATATGTGTCACATTTAGACAGACAAAAATTCTTAACTGGGAACTCTTACAAAGAAGATCATGTGACTAATTTAGTATAGCAATATTCAAAGCTGTAGTACTAATGATATTAAAATTTGTGGCTACAAAATATAACAGATGGAAATCATTAGAGATGTTTTGTTTTGTTTTGTTTTCTTGTAAAAAAAAAAACAGTAAAACATAAAAGTTGGGACCAAAATTAGATCTGCAATCATAGATTCAGCTTTTCCACTTACCTTGTGATTCCTACTCTGGAACTTCCTCTGGGATTCTACTTAATTTATCAGTGGATGAGGAATAATAATAATACATATATCATACCATAACCAAACAGATTAAAAATGAAAATGTTAGAAAAATACTTAGAAATGCACCTGATACTTTTTTAAGGAATGCCACATTTGGGCCGGGGATCTATCTCAGTGGTTCCACCACCTACCTTGCAAGAGCAAGAATCCAAGATCGATACCAAGTACAAAAAAAAAGTCACACCTAATTTAGGGATATAGGGGATTCTCTTCAAAATGAATTTATTTATATTTAACCGAAAATAAGTTACATTTGATGAACACCAAAAGCTATACTGAGTAGGCAGTGCTAACTGATCTTTTCAAGTCAACAAGAGCATTGAATATTTATTCTGGATTTTGCCTTTTGCATATAGTTAAAGAGTACTTTACAACCCTAAGTTATTCAGAATTTAAATTGACTAAATCCACTGACTAATTAATGTCCTGGGTAGAGGATACACAATACCAATAATCAGGCATGAAATCATTTTTAAAGAAAGCTAGAAGCAGATACATTCTGTGAGAAAGATCATTTTATATTAGAAAAGAAGTTTGTCTATCATTTTGAAATTCCTATGCCATCCTAACAATTCCTTACCTTTCCAGTATTCAGGCACTTATATAACTGTGAGTTGAAGCTTTTTATAGCGAGAGATTTTTGTTTTCTCTCTCCGGACAACAATGGCTGACAAAGAGCCATGTTCTTTCTGTATGGTCTGTGATTTAACTTTAGCGAGTTACGTAGTGTAGTTAGACTCATGGTATATGTGTGGTGCTGTCACTTTTGGAAATGATGGACACTGGAAATGTGGCCACTAAATAGAAACACACCAGTTGGTACTTTGGTTTTGATAAGATCATTTAGCTTGAAGAGGAAAATTGTTATTTCACACTAGAGGGGATTTCTGATTTTAATTTGGCCTTCCCAAAAAGGTGAGAAGCTTCATTAAAGATATCCCTCTGTTCATTAATTAATTGATAAGCAGTCGTAATAAAGTGCTTAGAGGATTGGTTGTCATTAGAAATTTCTCTAGAGGCAACATTTCAGGAAGAACAAACTATCAACTAAGGAATATTCTAAGTCTGTGTTTAATATGCGCAAAGAGGCCAGAGGAAATTTATATTTCTCTGAAGCTAAGGGAAATACATTTTAAAGCTCAAGATAACTTGATGTTTAAAGCATGATTTCCCTGAATTGTAAAAATGATTTAACTTTGTACAAGAGATATTGGCAACTATTCTAACAGGAGTATTTATATTAAATAACTATAATTTTATTTATCATTTTAATAGTATGATAAAGGCATATTTTTAAATAAGTGGTAGTAATGCTTTTTCCTTTCCTATTTTTTGTTGCTTGTGTGTGCCTTAGCCTTAGATGTTATGGAGCTCTTCTTTGTACATTTCTGAATCACTCTTCTGCTCCTGTCCCACCCTTACCCCATATATAACTTTTTAGTTATTTTGAAGAAACTTGTGATACATATCATTCCTTAGAACCTATTCACTTTCTCTATGGTTAGTTATAGTTGACCCATAGGACACTTTAAGGAGAAGATTAAGGTTTGAAGGGTAGTCTACTCTCCCTCTCCCACGTCCCCCTCACACCTATGCTACATGACTTTAATGTGAAATAGTACAGTGAAAAGCTCAGCAATCTCTCCCCAAACAATCCAGAAAAAATATATGAAAAACAAACATTTAAAGCCTCTGGGAATTGTTTAGAAATATGCAGCAAATGTAAACATTTTATTCATGAAAATATACTATATCTAAGAAAGACAAGCAAAAGTTTGTGGTGCTGACCCATAACTTCCCTATATAAATTGTCCATCTTAGGGCAAACCACTGAGGTCTACTTCAGATGAGTGTAATTAAGAAGAGAGAGCTTCCTCTCCCACTGCTTTCACACAGCATTTCTGATGTCACCTAGGCCTGTGTGGCAGAAGCTCTATCCTGGGCAGACACAACTGATACGATTGGAGCTTCCTTCCTCCATCCAGTACCAACATGGGAGGCAGAAATTCTACTCCAGGTACAGTAAGCCAGGAACATATGACTAGAGTAATAGTTTCACCTTAGCTGATACGGTTGTGTACATTCAATCCACAGATGATGATCCAAGAAGACTCAGAGCCATCTCACCAGGGCTGGCTCCTAGAGCATGTGTCTCACTTTGGGAGAAGAGAATTCCAATTTCAATCCCCATCCACCTCTTGTGCAGCACTTAGAAGTTCTGTCAAGAGAGAGTGATCCTTAAGGGCCAAGAGCTCCACAGTTCTTCTTGAAGGGTTTACTTTCCTTTGGAAGGGAGCAGGAAGAGTTGCATGCCTAAAGGGACTGTTTGAAAGTAAGAACAGTACAGAGGGGAATTTGAGGTCATTGATCCTACAGCTACCTACAGGTGAAAAGATAAAGCAACAAAAAGTTTAACAGAGAGGATTAAGAAAGAAACAGACACGAGGAGCCATTGGTAGATCCCAGTCAGCATCCATGACTGGAAATGCTGTTCTTAATGCTGTTCACTAGCCAGCAGGCTCAGGAAAAATCAGAATAAATTATGAGAATTATTTGCAAATTTTCCCCATACCACATACAGGTCAATAAAAAGAAATGTAATATTCTTATTGGAACAAGGAGATTAAGTAAAGTCTCTGTCCAAACTGGTTAAATTTAACCTACTCGCACCGCTCAGGAGAAACTTTTTGGAAGACACACTTAAAAATAAAGTCACATAAATCCTTGGATATTTGGGAGCCTATCCAAAGGTGTTGCCCCTTTGGAACAACTAGAGAGAGAAGATCCATGCTACTATTACTGCTGCTAAAAAAGGCAAAAATGTAAAGTTCCTCAACTGTGATGGCATCACTTAATCTACAAACACATGAATGCATATACATATAAATACACACAGAGATATGTTCAATGATAATGACAAAATATCCAACAGGACTTAAGTGCCTTTGTCAATTTGTGACTTAAGCTGACTCAGAGGAAAGGCCTATGTAGCCAGCTTCAACAGTGTTAAAAAAAAAATCCAAGAAGAGATATTAGAGGCTAAACATTTCAGAGGAAATCTATCTCATGGAGGTTTTTTTTGGAGGGAGGGGTTCCATATATAAAATACAATATTTTTCTTTATATGTCTGAATTACAGTATTTCATCCAACATAATATTCTCCAGTTCCATCTGTTTTGCTGCAAATGATAAGATTTTGTTATTCTTTACACTTGAGCAGTATTCCATTCTGCCTATGTACTGCATTTCCTTTATTCTATCATCCATTGATGAATCTATCCCTTGGTTCCATGTCGTATCATATCTTTCATTAGAACTTTGTAGTTTTCACTTGCTTGGTTAAATTTTTTTCCTAGGTGTATTTTGTAGCTATTGAAAATGAAATTACTTTCATGATGTTTTTCTCAATGAACTTATTCGTGTACACAAATGTTACTGAATTTTTGTGTTAATTTTGTCCCACAACTGTACTGAATTTCTTTATCAATTTAACAGTCATTTGATGCAATCTTTAGTTTTTTTCCTGTGTACAGAATCATATCATCTGTGAAAGAAGATGTTTTGATATCCTCTCTTCCTATCTGGACAAAATTTATTTCCTTATCTTGCTTAATTATGATTACAATGGCTAAAACTTCTAGAAGTTAAAATTGAAAAAGGGCAGTGCGAATAGACATTTCCTTAGTCCTACAATTCTTAGAAGAAACACTTTCAGCTTTCCTCTATTCAGTATGAGATTGGCAGCTGATTTGTCATAGGTAACCTATATTATGCTGAAATACAGTCCTTTATAACTCACTTATTCAGAGGTTTGTCACAAAGAATGTTGAATTTTGTAGAAATCTTTGCTTTATTGAATGATCACATGATGCTTTTCCTTTAGTCTATTGATACCACTTTTTACATTTATTGGTTTGCATAGATCTAATCAACCATCCTTTCATCCTTAAGGTAAAATCTCATTTGATGATGTGCCCTTTTATTTAATTTGCTAGTATTTTGTTGAGAATTTTTCAATGTATGTTGATCAGGGATAAATATTGAACTGTAGTTTTTTTTTCTATGATATTGTTACCAGATTAATGCTGGCCTTGTAGAATAACTTTGGAAAACATCCTTCCTTTTTAGTTGTTTGAACTTGTTTGAGTATAGTCTATGTCCATCCATTATATCCTAAAAGTCTGAGAAAATTAAGCAGTGATGGCATCCATCCTGGGCTTTTCTTTCTTGAGTACTATTTTCCTTTAGTTATTATTATTGATTCAGTCTCATTGTGTTATTTGCTGTTGAGGTATTAAATTTTTTTGTGTTCATGGTTGAGTTTTACTCGGTTATAGGTGTTCATAAGTTTTTTTTTTTTTCTAGGCTTTCTAATTTGTTAGCATATACTTATTCATAAATAGCTCATAATGTTCCTTTTTCTTTCTGTGTTACTGGCTTTGTCTATGTTTTCTTTTTATTTGAATATATCTTTTTCTCTTGTTAGTGCAATTCAAGATTTATTGATTTTGCTGATTTTCCTTTCACTGATCTTTTGTAATGTTTTGACTTTCTTTCAATTATTTCTTTTATTTTTATTTCTTTCCTTCTATTAATTTTGGGTTTGCCATGTTCTTGATTTTCTAGGTCTATTAGATGTATCATTAGGTTATTTGAAATCACTCTTTTTTAATTTATGTGTTTATTATTATAAAATTCTCTCATGACTGTGTTTGTTGTACGCTTAGATTTTGATATCTTTTTTTTTGCCTTTATCATCATATATATTTTTTAAATTTTATCTTTTATTTTAAGTGACTCATTGTTTACTCAAGTGTATTATTCAGTCTCCAATTAATTATATAATTTCTTCTTTAATAATTAATTTCTAGCTTCAGTCTTGTGATTAGGAAAGACTGATAATAGAATTTTGATGTTTTAAATTTGTTATGACTTCTTTTGTGACTTATTATATGGTCTAGTCTAAATAATTTTCTGTGTGTTGATTACATTATTTTGAATTTCATAGGTGTTTGATGAAATGCTTTGTAAATGCTGGTTGGGACTATTTGGTCTATATGGTAGTATACAAATGCTAAAGTTTCTTTATAATTTATGTGACTGATCTGCCCATTTTTTTTTTTTTCTTTTGGGTACCAGGGATTGAACCTCAGGAGCTTTCTCTTTTGAGGCAGGTGTGATGTGCCTGAGCTAAATCCCTGTTGCCCATTTTTTTTTTTTTTCCTTTTGGTACCAGGGATTGAACCTCAGGAGCTTTCTCTTTTGAGGCAGGTGTGATGTGCCTGAGCTAAATCCCTGGCCCTGCCCATTGCTGAAAGTGGAGTATTTAAATTCCTCACTATTGTCTTATTGGAGCCTGTTTCTCCATTTTGATCTAATATAGTTTACTTTATAAAACCGTCTATGCTTACGAAAATGGCTAAAGGGGAAGTGGGAAGGGGAGGGGAAAGGAAATAAGGGGAAAACGTGAAAAAAGGAAAAAAAATGGAAACAAAGTCTTTGTAAATAGGGAAGGGTAAAGGGGGTCAAGGGAGGGCAGGGGTATGGGGACAAAACAAGAACCAATTTATATCATGTAAAGGTACAAGATCCCAGTGATAGATGTAACTGTTGTTTGCTTTAAATGTGTGAATAAACAATGGAAAAAAAAACCTGAGTATCCTTAAATTAGATGCATATACATTTATAATCATGTCTTCTGTTTAACTAATTATCTGTTTGTTATCTAGTGGCTGACTCTCTGTTTACAGTGTTTTCCTTAAAGTTTATTTTGTGTGATGCAGTAGATCTACTTCTGCTTAATGTTGAAGCACTATCGTGTTTCATCCTCTCACCTTCTGATTGTGTGTGTCTTTACTGTGGAAATAGGATTCCGGAAGCCAGAATGTCCCTGGGCACTTTTTAAATATTCTATTCAGGCTGAATCTTTTAATGAAGTAGTCTGTTCTGTTAATATTCAAGGTCCTTGCTGATAGGAATAGATTTACTGTTGTCCTTTTGTTGTCTTCCGTTTGTTTTAACTGTTCGCTGGGATTTTCTCCTTCCTTGTTCTCCTCCTCTTCCCCCTTTCATTCTCCATCTCCTCCTTTCTTCCCCTCCTCCTCTCTGCCTTTGTCTCTTCTTCTCTTCCTCCTTCCTTTTCCTTCTATTCTGATTCCTCTTCTCTTTCTCTCCCACGCTCTCTGTTTTTGAGATTTGTCGGCGCAATGTATGGGAAAGATTTCCACATAAAAGATGATCAAACATATATAACATGGATTATACATCGTGTCTCACTGAGATGTGTAATTGTGCAAAGTTAATTTAACACTGCAAATCCATGCGGTACGCTGTATTCGTAGAATAAAGAATAAAGAGCATACTATCATCTCGAGAATAAAAAATAAATGTACTAAATCTAATATCCACGAGTTTTTAAAAATTCAATAAACTAGACTACAAAAGAGTTTTCTCAAAATGATAGAGGGTATTCAAGAAATCACTATAATTAATGTCATACTTAATGATAGAAGTCTGATACTTTCCCTAAAGTGCAGAAGAAACTCATTTTAATAGGTCCATTTAATAATATACTGCAGGTTCTAGCCAGGGCTATTACATGGGATAAGCAAATAAAAGGTATCCAAATTGGCCAAAAAATAAAACTTTATTTTTCCACTCTTATATGATTTTTATACAGGAAATCCTAAGTAATCTGTGAAAATTCTTAAGATTAACAAACAAGTTCAGTCACTTGAGGAACACAAGATTAATATTGAAAAATAAGTTATATTTTATTACACTAAAAATAAAATATTGAAAACTGAAAAAGTTTTACATCATTTCATTTATAATAGCAGTAAATTATAAAGTGTTTATGATAAATATAAATATAATAATTGAATAGTGAAAACTATAGCATATTTCTAAGAGAAGTTAAAGACCTAAATAAATACACACACAACAATGTCCCTGTGGTACCTACTTTGGCTACTTCGGACTTCATTGTTTCTTTTTGCTTGTTTAGATTAATTTTACTCTTCATTCAAATAAATAAATTCTCTTTCTTAAAAGGAAAATATGAAAGTAAGCTCTGCTCCTTGGCCTCTAGGACAGAAATCACATTCAGAATATATTCATTTTAAAAAGAAAGATTTGTAGATTACTAAAAAAAATCGAGAACTTAGATGTACATTGTTTCTTTGTAAATACAGACTAAAAGGAATAATTCATATCAAACAAGTCGCAGGTTAAGAAACCATGTTCCTTCTGAGGCTCATTTTAGCAAATCCCCCCATCTTTGTTAAGAACTATTTCCCCCCGAGAAATGGCCCTTTCCCACTGCCCTCCAGGTCAACATCAGCGTCCCTCGAGAGGCACCGCTCCTCTTGTCCTTTTGCCACAGCCCCTGCTGGAAGGAACCCCTGCCTGCCTGCCTGGACTCCCTTGCCCCGCTGTGCCCCAGTGGAGGGGAAGGCTCCTTAGCAGCCAAAGTGCTCAAGTACTACATTTTCCAAAGTTCTCCAGACCCACAATATGCTCAGAGCTAAAGCCCTACCAACAGGCTTCTAGGAAAGGTTTCTGCCACCAGCTCTGCATACCGGACAGAAGGCAGCTCTGAAGGCTGGCAACCACCACTTCACGTGCCTTTAATGTGCCAGTTAATTTCCAAATTCAACAGCCATACAAAATAGATTGGGTCCGTGAAAAACCGAGAAGAAAAAGGCCCAAAGTCTTTTCAAACCTCCACCCTGCTTACCCACAATGCACAGGCACACAGGAAAGAACTCTCCTCATAAATTCAAGTTTGTCATCTGAGAGACAGAGGCCTCCAGGGATCCCTCCAGCACGAGGGCACAGCTCCTGCAGCTTCCAGATGCCTTCTCCAGAGTTCAGTGCAGTGGGGCTCTTCTCCGGAGGGTGCAAGGGGCTGTTCTCCACAGAGCTGCTGGGGACCTCTGAGGGTGGACTGGGACAAGTCTGAGCGGTGGGCTCCCGCTGCCAGCTCCAGTCTCGCATTCTCCAGCCTTGTCTTGTATGCCTGCCGGCTGTCATGGTCACCTCAACCATTTTGCGGAACTGGTCCTGCGACCCATCATAGCTGAAGATCCCAGAAAGCTGACAGGAACTGTTGTGTTCAAACTGTGCCTCAGAGCCTTGTGATTGAGAGCAAACACAAAGGGAGTATTCTGCGCGAAGGCGTAATCTATAGCGGTGCGCAGAGTGTGGTCCAGCCCACCTTTTGACTGTATCGTCTCACATTTGGGAAAAATGATGATGCCTGTCAGCTTCTTGAGTGGTAGGTATTTGAGCCTTTCCTTCAGCCCCAGCACAAGCCAGCATTGGGTCTTAGCCTTTGCTGGATCCTTTTGGTGCATGTCGTTTTGGAAGCAGACCAGCTCCTTGTGCAGGTCCACACACACACACACACACACACACACCCTCTTTCTTTCTTTCTTTCTTTCTTTCTTTCTTTCTTTCTTTCTTTCTTTCTTTCTTTCTCCTTCTTTTCCTTTCAATAAAGAATCAACAATTGTTGTTTCAGCATTAAGGTTATTACAGTCATTTGGAAAGATAGCATCAAATGAGACTTTTTTGCACTTATGACTAATCTATTTTAAACAAAAGCCAATCTTAAAAACGTAATTCCAGAAAAAGTACAGTTATGCCAAGAACAGATAAGAGAATATAAGGATCTCACAGGCTATGCTATACCAAACAGATGAAAAGTAAAATTAACTTTATACTCTAAGTCTATACAAATAAATAAAACCCTACCTTCTTTTCTTGTATGTAGGCTTATATTTCTTACATAAATAATGAAATACTTCATTCCATCACTTCAGTAAAATGAATCCCTTAGAATAAAACTTGAAAGAGCTGTAATCAACTCCCAAGATTTATGCTTAATTTTCCTACTTTTATCAATTTCCTGACATATTTGACCTAAGCAGAAAAATATTTTCTGTAAATTAAGCATATAAGTCTACATGTGGCTTGAAGAATTCTGCCCACTTACATATTTCCCATGTTGCTTTTGGTTTCCCATCTCTTCTTTGCTTCAAACCCCCATGCTAGTTTCTTCTTTTTTCGAGCAGCCTGTGAGTTTTCAGCCTCCTTTTTGGCTTTTACAAACTTGTGACAGGCAATTGCTTTGGCAATTTTCGCACCAAGCTCTCGAGTACCAGCTGGTTGCTGAGCTCCTCAGCCTTGTCAACGCCCCACTACTCCACAGCCTGGTTATCTTCTTTTCAAGGCCAGACTTTTCAACCTTTTTCTTTTTAACAGGGGCTTCAAATCTAGCGTTGGCTCCGAAGTACTGAGTAAGCTCCTTCCACTGGGTTTCATTTAAGGACTGCCCCCTATTAGATTCTTTATGATTCTTCAATTCATCTTTTCTGGAACATTTTCTCTTTCTCACTCTGAATCTTGAGGCTGAAGTTTTCTGTTCAGAAAATATTTTATGCAATTCTTGAAATATGTCCCACATATCTAAGTGAATTCCAGAAGGGCACTCTTCATATGCATTTGCTTTGGCCTCTGTTTCGGTTTTCGATCCATCTGCTGATAAACCTGAGATTTCTGCTTCTCGAATGGTTCCAACCTCTTTTTCTCCCTGTAAGTTATGATCAAAGTTCTGTGGTGTGGCCTCATCTTCAGAATTTGATTCAATATCACTTCCATTTAGCCCAGGAGGCAGCTGTTCTTCGATCAGGAAGCATCCACTCGGCATCCATTTTAAGATTCTTCTTTTTTAAAAAAATTAATTTTACTGGTACATTTAAGGTATACAGTGTAAGCATATTCATCATTGGAAATTTGCATCTTTACATAATCCATCTTGGTTCTTATTTTTTCCCCATCCCTCTGCCCTCCCTTCAACTTCTTCACTGAACATCATCAGGCTGCAGCGGTCCCGGGAACTGCGGCCGTGGATCTTGTGGAAGCCGGCTTCGTCGGGCACAGGCTGGACATCCCTCTGGAGCTCTGCGCCAAGTGGTTCTTCTGATAGGCCCCGACTGCAGGAGTGGAGAAGGCCAATTCTTCTGTTTCCCCTGAAACTGTGGAGCGGGCCTGGTTGGAGGCCAGTTTCACAGCACCAATCTCTGCACCCCGTGCTTCATCACTGGCCATTGCAGGGCTCCCAGCATTTTCGGAGTCTCTCTTCCCGCTCTTTCAAAATAATTCTCTTCAGTGAGGTGGGCTTCTTGACCTTGGGGACCTCCCTCTGCTTCCCCTTCTTTATCAGCGGGGCACTGGAGTCCAACAGGTTGTGTGGAGTCTTCCCCTGTCAAGTGGCGGCGCCGTCCTTGGAGCTGGTGTTTTTGGAAAGGACGGACACTGCTCCAGCTGAGAGCACAGCTGGTCTGGAGGACTGGTTGGCCTGCCCGGCACGCTGCTTCTTCTCCGGTGCTGCCTCCCAAATCCAAGTACACTGGAATCTGATTTTTCTTTCCAGTATTTTTAAAATTATTCTGTGGCTGCTGTTTAGATTGAACTTTCGGTGACTCTACTCTGTCTCTTCTTTTGGAAGCAACTGCCAGATTGGGAATCTCCTGGGCATCTTCAATTGCTACTGGCTCTTGAACAGTCAGGATTTCATATTACGATTTAGACTTTTTTCTTTTTCTTTTCTTTTTTTCCCCCGAGGCTTTGTTTTGCTCAAGGTCACCCACCTTAGTAGGATGAACATGTTTCTCTTCATTGTAGGAAGGATCTGAAGGTAAAATTTCAGATGATGACACACTAACATTTTTAGGATCTGCTGATGAAACATCTGTCTTAGGTTAATTACAGAAGTAACATTTTTAGGAGCCGGTGAGGGTTCTGAAGATGTCTGCAAAAACAGTATAACCCATTGGCGTGCAAGATAACTCTTGTACACGATGGGGAACTGGAAGCAGCGTTATCAGTCACGTACTCATTTGGGTTATTTTCCATCACCATCTCATCCCCTGGCATCACTCCAGTTGGTTTTTCCAATTCTGCCTCCTGAGAAATGGTGGAGTTGGACTGAAGAGGTCCCCATCTGAACTGCTTCTGTTTCCCTGTTATATTGTTCTCTGGACCCTGAAATTCAGGAAACTTCAACCTGTTAAATTCAAATTCAGGTTTGGAGATAGATGGACCGTTTTCAGTGGTTTTGGATTTCTTGTCTGTTCTGAGCTCGAATAGGTGGGAACCTCTAGCTGACTTTATCTCAGATGATAATGTACCACCAGTCCTTTTAAACTCTTGCTCATGGTATGCTTTCTCATCATAAGGGTTTTTTGTTTGTTCCTTTGTTTGTTTTTGTTTTTCTTAAATGGAGCTTCCCTTCCTTGTGCAAGAGCACACATATGTTCATTTCAGGGCTTCGTGGTCTGAAAACCTCAGCAATGACTGGGTTGGCTATAATCATACCATGAGGCACGAACTGAGCACACATTCTGTGTAGAATCGTGGGTACACAGAGGAGGCATATGGCTGGAGAGTGACCTCTGAAGATAAATACTGGGGTGGAAATACTGAAGCTCTGAAGCCCATGCCTTCTGTGTATATTTTCTGTTCAGGCACCGGTGGTTCCAGCACAAATACATAGCGAGTGGCTATACAGCTGGGACAGACACACGCTTCTGAAGCCTGTTTATGCCACACTGAGCCCAGCAAACTTGGGGAAAAATGGTTTCACATCTGTTAATAACATGATGCTGCCCTTCACTGGCAGGTGCTGCCCTTCACTGACTGGGTCAGGAGCAAGGCAAATGTCGTCAACTTCTGTGGCGTCATCCTACAGCCGGGCTAATCGTGGGCAGAGCCTGGGCACCTGGCCACCACCCCTGGGAAAGTCCCTGGAGGAAGCTGGTTCGAGGCTGCTTGAGAACCATCTCTGGTCTTTGCCCCCATCCGCCAAACAGTCCCATGACCACTGGACTGAAACTCTGGACAAGCCTGGCCTACAAGCTGAGGACACTGAGAGAGGATCCACCAGCCCCTGGTGGCCCTTATCTTGCCTTGAGGCCCCGATGGCCCCTCGGGCACCATGGCAGGAAGCCAAGGAGCCCTCGCTAGTGAAAGCCCGGGTCTGGCCGACCAGACAACTTGCCTTTCCTGAACTTAAATTTCACTGATGTAAAATAATGGGTCTAGAGTAAACCTTTGTGTTATTATATATTTTTCTTATAATCAAAAAATTGTACACATGTGAATAAATGCAAGAAGAGCTGTAATTTAACCCTCTTACAAACTAATGCATCGTGTCAGATAGGAGAGACTCACTAGCCAGATTCTGCCATTTGGTCCAGGACTTTCAGCCTTAGCAATATTGATATTATGGATAAGATAATACTTTGTGGTTAGGGAACTATCTTGTTCATTGTAGAAAGTTTAACAGCAGCCCTGGATTTGATCCACTAGATCTAATTTAAATTTCCCACTGGCTCTTCTGGTTTTCTCGTGATCATACATGCAGATCTGTCCTAATAATGAAAAAATATCTCTAAACATTCCCTGGCTGTTAAAATCATCCCCATGTGAGTTCAAATGTTTTAGACAAAATGTAAAAAAAAAATCTCTAAATCATGTTCATTTTGTCTTTTTTTTGTAATTCAGGAAGCACTTTCTTAACTTTCTGGTTTGCTCTTTTAAATATCTGCCAGTACAAAGCAGTGAGAATATTATTCTGCCAATGTTTTTCATTTTTTACTTTTTTCAATTATCTCTCTTCCTCTTAGTTCCTATGGAAATTATTAGGCCATAAAATAAGATATTAATTATATACATTTTATGTTTTTAAATGATTTTTTCTCATTGACTCTATGCACTTGTAACTAGAAGATATTTTATATATCTTGAATTTTATGTGTGATTAAAAGTTCAAATGTTTTTCTAATGTTTTGATTTCTAAGAGTTACACATAACACATGTGCATGCACTACATGTATGTGCAAAACTAAGCCAGTGTCTTAGCAAAAGATCTCTAAAGAGCACCACTTGCCTCAGAAGCAGCAAGTGACCTATATCTGGTTACTTTTAATATTCACTAATGGCAAAATTTCTGGTGTGTACCTTAAAACAAAAACATATTTGCTCAATAAGACATAATAAATAAATAAGATCTACCTTACAGGTTATATTTAACATTTTCTAACCTTCTGAAAAGACACTTTTAAAAATGTATTCTAATTATGTAAACTGTTAAGAAATCCATTCGTATACTTAGCATTTGTAGACATAATGTTGGGCTTATGATAGCAGAAATAATGATCATACATACAAGTTCATATAAAAAAGTGTATGCAGTGGAATTAAGACAGATCTGAGCCCGTTTGTGTATGTTCCAATACTTGAAAAGAAGTTAGTAATTCTGAGATTATAGCACTCACTGAGCTATTCAAAAATTATGAAGCATTTCAAAGGTTAAACAATAGTATTAAATGGTTCTAGGAGTTCATACATTAGTCACTATAGATTTTTTTGGTAACAAAAGCACTTTAAAGTAAAGCAGAAAGATTTTGAATTGATTTATTCAGTTAAAAGTGCCAATATATATCCTTATTTCACTTTTCTATTAGAAATATAATCAAGAAAATGTTAGTCTTACTGATTGTAATTTTTGATACTAAATTAGAGGATTTAAATATATCCTAATTGATTTTTTCTCCTGAGCCAAAGAGTCACTAAAATAGATTTGAAAGGAAATGCCTTTTTGCTACTGTATATAAGATAGAATTATATGGAGAAAACAGCTTTTGGTAACATTTTTTTAAAAAATCAGTAAGTAGAGAAGTATAAATATTTCATAAATTATTCTTCATTTATCGAGTACAAAACACCTGTCATGATTTATAAATATAAAAAAGATTACAAATAAAATTCTGGTTGATCAATTGTATCATGTAATTGTGAGAATTCTCTGAAAGACTGTGTCTAATGATGGAAATGGAGTCTCTACATTTACAGTTTTCTGACTAAACTACAAAGTGGGAGAAATGTAGCAGGTGAATAGTAGCTCATAGAATGTGATACCAGAGGAGATGGTAGGAGACAGAATTAGCTTTGTGGTTCCATTGATTATTCCTTTATTTATGACTCAAAATCTTACTTGGGAAAGAGATACATGTAAAAATATGAAAGATCAAATGAAGAGGCAAATTAAAGAATAAGCAGTTATTCTGTCAAAGTGGGGTGAAATAAAGCACCAATGTATATTGCTCTTGATATGACTGTAAGTGTTGGTATTGGAGGGAAACCTTTATCTAAAACTTAGTATATGGATTCTGTAAAGCAATGACATCATTTCTAGCAACAGTGTTTCACTGTTAATGATGGTACAGAAGGATCTTTGTAAAAGATACTGTTATTCTAATATTCAGAAAAACATATACAATTATTTTCTTCTACTTGAAGAAATAGGTAGGAATTTACTAACTCCAGAATTTGCCACTCTTATTCATTAATGATACCCATTGCATAACTAGAACCACTTTCATCTTGTTTAGGATCACTGTTCTTACTTAATCTCTGATCCCATTATGTCTTAGACAGGAGGAGACTTTTTGAATCTGAGAATACTCAATATAAAATAAGTCTGCTTTTCTTCTACCACAACTAAAATAATCAAGTTCTCAATTTTCTATCATACAGAAAGTCTCCATTGCACCCATTTCTACTTCGTGCCTAGTACCTATATTTATGAAATCCAACACTTTCAATTGCACAATTCTCCCCCTGATAGATGGCTCCTGATTTTATTTGATTAAATGGCATAGCTCTCCAGAGACTGTGGATGTTTGAAAAGATGCTTCAGGCAAACAAGTAAAAAGTGGTATCAAGAAGATTTAGAAAAACGGGAGCATATGTTGGAATAATTATTATGTTAACCAAAAAGGAGAAAAATGAGACCTCTTTGGTGAGTAAGTAAAATGAATACATAAGCATATGATATGCCCATTTTTATTGGCAAGGAATGGGAAATTTGTTTCTTTTAAATAATATAATAAACTTTATAATAAGTTGATACTTATAACAGCTTATAAAACTCCTCTTATTGATATTGTTATTTTTTAATTTCAGAAATTCTGCTTATAAGAATATTTTGAAAGGCAGTAGGCATTAGTTCAATAAAAGTACATTTTTCTTTGATTCCGACTTTGATTAGTAAAGTTTTACATGTCCTAATTTCAAAAGTTATTGCATTTAACCAGTCATGCAAAGAGGGAAATGGGAACTTATATTCTGATGAATAAAAAATAACAATATAAAGAAGAAAGATATTGAAGATGTTTTATATCAATAAAGCTAGGTTAACTGCTGATAAGACATGGCACATGCAACAGTATACATGATAAGGTCACATAAAAAACATGTCTAAGGTGTCATGTGACTATCCATTATTCAAAATGTAGTCATCTTCAGAGGCCCTGTGCAAGTCTTATATGTATTTACACATACATCATTTGAACATATAAATCTCAGCTTTTTGGTCTTTCCCCCAGAACCCTGGACATATTTGCTTTTGCTATTCAGATTAAAATAGCATCAAAATTAGGCATGATGCTCTATCTTTTTATATAATGGTAGAATTATCTTCATTTGAATAGTCATCAGCCACAAATCTTATGTTATATGCCTGTTTTCTGATGTATAACAATATATAGAATTCCCGTAGGATATATATAATTTAGAGATATGTAACTGCATCACGATTAGAACTGGAGAAGCTATTTTACTTATAAAATATCAAAGAAAATTAAATCAGAATATAACATTTCTAATCATTCAAACTTACCATTATTAATACTTACTGAGTTTCAGAACAAATTTAGTTGTTATTAAAACTTACTGTGACACAGAACAAATTTAGTTCTGCTTTAAAGACAAATAGGCCAAAGAAAATGTTATGATTTTCATCTTGTGTAGTAGCACTACAGCACACAAATGTCATTCTCTGTAACTCACATATATCAGATGAAATGACTGAATTTGCATGAGTCATTTGATGGAATAAAATAAAGTCTTTTTTTTTTATAGGACATGCCCAGTGGATCAATGTTTCCTGCTTTGAAAATGAACACTTTAGTTTCCCCAAGGCATTTTTGTGGAAACAAGAGATAATTATTCTATGACAGCATTTCATTCCATTGACATTTCCAAACAGTGTCTCTTCCTTTGTATTTCTATAAACAATATATATGCATATCACTGGGGTAGGATCGCAACTATACTTTAAAAAATATGCATTTTAATTAATACTTAATATGATTTTTTAAGTGTTTACTTTTTCATAAGTGAATCTCCACAGAAAAAGTATGGTTGCTCTTTTAGGAGGCAAGGATACTCTTACTAAGTAACAGACTAGAGCAATTAAAATAATGACTTAGCAGCCTAAAAAAGAGAAAAAGCAAATTTAAAAAGTGCCAAATATGCAACAATGGAAAGTCTTGGTATTAAAATAGTAAATATAAACATTTTTTTTCCATTTTGGGAAGGATTTCATGCCTACTACCAGACTTACTTGGCTTTCTTTAAAAAAGATCAAGGATATATAAATGACACAGCCTGCAAAGAAAAAATATATGTCTACTTTATGTACAGTGTAGGCTGAAATGAAAAAGAGCAGCAGTATAAATAATGTTTCAGAAATTCTCAGAAATTCATTATTGGAAATTATGGTGCATTGGGGCAATTCGAAATCTGATTCTTTTACTTTCTGGGCATTGACTTAATGCTAACTTTAAATCAAATTAGAAGGTCCATATAAGCACTTTTTTCATATTTCCAGCTTTTGGGAAGCACATAGTCTGAAAACATTTTTATACCTAACACACAGAAAGATGTGCATACTTAACTTAGTATCATCTCTGGAATAGTAAACATATAGAAGGAAATGCTGAGCCTCATGTGTGTACACCATCCACTCAGTCGCCAATATTTTAGCAACATAGACTGAGTAAAATACTAGGAACAGTAAACCCCTTAAATAAACCCTACTATAAACCCCTTAAATCACTATTCTAAGTCCTTTCCTCATGTGGACAAGCAAGGCTTAGTGGATCACTTTCAGAATCATTTTCAAAAATTAAAGGGACAATATATGAATTTTGCCAACATCCCATCCTTGTGTTACTCACATTTTCTGCATATTCTGCTCTTATTCACTCTTGTTATAATAGTTTAAGATTCTTTACTTTTGATAAAGACAAATTTTTCTATGGGTTTGAAGGATTTTGCTTCTTGTCAACATAGAAATTCTTTCCTGTTTCACTGAAATAAGAGAAAATAGAATTCTACCATCTTTTACTTATTACCGATTGAGACCTCTGTTCAAAGCATCTGATTTTAATATTAGCTAACATACTGGGCTTCTCCAGGTCTGGAGTTGATCTATTTATTCTCCCATTTTGTATTCACTTAGTAAAAGCATCAGTTCAATGCTAACCAACACACACAAAATATATTCAGGAGTTTGAGAACCTCTTGTTCAAAAGCTCTAAATAATAATTTAAAAATAGAGATCCTACATAGAGGATAAAACAACCCTCTGCATAGGAGTTGTAAGTAATCTCTAAATTCTTTCCCTTTTACAGTTACCAGTCTAAGGAATCTGCCTTCCTTTAATTATCTAGCTACTAAGTAGAGCAGAATAAGACACTATGGAATGCGTAAATGAAAATTAAAAACGGAAGAAACATTTCACACTCAGAAACTTTATACAGACTTTGTCAAACTTTAAAATTTATTATCTTACTTATGAAAAAAATAGAATCCAGGTTATCCTTATTTCAACACATACCTGTACTGTAATTTTAATCAAATTAATATCTCTAACTTTACCCTCTTTCACAATGAGAGAACTAGACCTGAGCATCTAAATATACAATTCATTTTATCTCAAAAACTGATTTATAATAGTGTGTGTATTAGTGAGTGGAAAAAATAAATATCTCATACTAGCAGGAGATGTTATTGAAATAAATGTTTCAATTTAGACACTTAGGCACTTGGAACATGGCAACAATAAATGTACAATATATTTTTGCTGGCAATGTTCATTTAAAAGAATTTTCAACTAATGCTTTAAAGTCTAAACTACTTTTTTTATTGTGTTTTGTTTGTTTTCTTTTTCAGTATATATTTATGTGGAAAATGCTAAAGGACAATAAAAGGATCAAAATTTGAATTTTTTAAATCACTGAAATAAGACTGGTATCCTCTAAATAAATCTATTCTTTATAAAACTGAGTGCCCAATTCAGTGTTGCTGACTATAGGTATAATGTTGTACAGCAGATATCAATTATTCATTCCATGCAACTGAATCTTTACGCCTATTAAAATAATGCCCCTGAAAATCACCACCCTACTCTGTTCTTACAATTCTGACTATATTCAATGCTTCACATACATGGCATTCATTTTTTTTCTTTTATTGAGTTTATCAGTACATTTTAGGTATACAGTACAATTACCTTCATTATTGGGATCTTGTACCTTTACATGACAGGTCTTGGTTCTCATTTTTTTCCCTTGTCCGTGCCCTCCCTTCACTCCCTCCTACCCTCCCCATTTACAAACTTTATTTCTATTTTTTCATTTTCTCATGTTTTTTTTTCCTTTATTGCATTTCTCCTACCCTTCCCATTTTCCCTACACACACATTTAGCCCTTTTCTTCCATGGGGTTCAATTTTTGTTCTTTTGTGCCTCATATATTTCTCTTCACGGATGTGCCAGTTCAATTATGTTGTCACATAGGCATGACTTCCTAGTTTTAAGACTGGATAGTATTCAATTGCCTGTATATATCACACTTACTATATTCATTTATCTGCTAATGACAGTGTTCATGTCTTAACTACTGTGAGTAATGCTCTAAAGAATATCGACATGTAGATATTACTCTAAAGTCTTGACTTCAAATCTATTGGGTGTATACTTAGAAGTGGGATTTTTGGATCATATAGTAGCTGTATTTTTAATTTGTGAATTTTCTTTCTTATATTTAAGAGGTTTTTGAATTTAAATATTTTCCTATCCATTCTTTGTCTCTCCTCCCTTCTCCGCCTCCTTTTTCTTCTTGTCCTCCTTCTTTTTCTTCTTTTTTTTCTCCTTCTTATATTTCTAATATGAATATATTTCTTTTCTACTTAGTATTGTCCAATAAGTCCTTTAGAGATGATGATGGTGATGATGATGATGACAATGATGACTTTTGCCTCCTCATACTAGGTAATTTCAAATGATCTGTACAAGATTACTGTTTTTTTTCCTTGCTTTATTAAATCTCCTGCTGTATGTGTCTAACAAATTTTTCAATCATTTATTTCGTTCTTCACCTTTAGAATTTTCTTTTAATGTAGTATATCTTTTTTGAGATTTTCATGTTGTTTGTTTGTTATTTGGTACCAGGGATTGAACTCGGGCCCTTGTGCTTGTGAGACAGGCACTGAAACCACTGAGCTAAATCTCCGGCCCTTGAGATTCTCATTTTGATCGTGATTCTTTTTCTTGATTTTGCTTAATTTTCAATGTGTGTTTCTTGTAGTCATTGAACTTCATTAACGCAACCATTTCAAATTATTGTTTATGAAGTTCATAGATCTACATTTCTCTAGGATTGGTCATTGGGGACTTATTTTGATTCTTTGATTAGGTCATGTTTTCTTATTGGTGTACTTTATATCTTCACTATGGTTTCTGGACATTTGAAGAAACAGCTACTTCTCCCAGTCTTTACAAACCAGCATTAATCTTCAATAATCAGTCTTGACTCACTTCCTAAAGATATATCTTATTTGCCCATGTGGATGTAGAATCTTAATTGAAAAAATGTTTTCTGGTTTCATCATTTAGGAGCTCTAATCTTTCCATCTTTCTAGAGATGACTGCTGTGCCATAAGGCTAGGAACTTGGAGGCACACTCTGTTTCCCTCGTCCTCTCTGAAGATAATGAGCCTTTTGTTTCGTACTTGTACCAGGGTCGCAAGAGACAGGCCAGCTGAACAAAACACTCACATCATTATTTGTTCTTACCTCCCCCATTGTCCGAGTTATTGCAGCTCCCTCAGTTTTTTATGTAAATTAAGACATTAGATCATCCCTTGGACAGTTGTCTGGAGTTGCTGGATATGTTGAATTCACACATCATTCTCTCTTGCTCAGGGAAGAAGTCACAGTTGAAAACCCCATGTAGCAACTCTCTTGGCTCTGAGCTTACTAATTGGAAGAGAGACAAATACAGACAAAGTGAAATTGTTCTTCCTTATTTCACCGCACTTTTCTTAAATTTAGGCATATTTGGGATACTGCAACTTCTTAATTTGATTTTATAATTCTTTTTCTTGAGGGGGATAAATGGGGATTGAACCTAGGAACTCATGCTTGTCTGGTAGGTACTGTGCCACTGAGCTATATCCTTGGCCCCTGGATGGTGTGCTTCTGAAAGTATTTTGATTCATATATTACTGTTAATCAATATTGCTCAAGGAGTACACATTTTGGTACTTCTTGTTTTAGCATTTGTTTGATGTTTCTGACTGTTTTTGCTTTCTAAAAGGGACAATTATTATTTATACTGAAACACCAGTGGTATTAAAAAGAGTTGCGGTGAAGAAATCATAATTTTGAAATGGCTTCACAAATTTATGGTAAGAAAGAAAAGTTTGAGCAATGTTTGTGTCACTTTAAATTCACATGTGAAATGTAATGAGAATAAACTGGTAAGCATTATGCTATTTGATCCTCACCTTGAAGTCTGATTATTATTATTCATTTATTCCACCATCCCTTTAATTAGTAATGTTAAGTTTAAAATTGCATTGAGAATATCGCATGATATATTTTTGTTACATGTGTAGTTTCAAATTCACTTTTTCTGCAAGATTTAATCAGAAAATAAGATTTGTACTTTATATTATTCTATTCAATGAAATGTACATTTTAAAAAATAGACTACATCATCATTCACAAAATTCTACTTATCAACATTTTAAAAATCAATATTATATTCTGTTTATCAATATTAGAAAGTAGGTTTTGTAAGATACAAAAATGCCAAAATTTAAGTAATATTCTAAACATAATTATAGTATTGTTATGTTGGAAATACTATGAGAAATAGTTCTGAAAAATATTAATAACAAAAATATGAAAAATAATAGGTGCATAAATGCACTGATATATCTATCCAAGGATGCATATATCATATTCAAAATATGTACATTTTTTCAATGAACTTATCTCCTATGTTATCAGAGTGGGGAATACAGAGGTAAGATTATAGAGATGACATTGTAATTTTTGTGTCATCCTCATGTTTTGATGTTAATTCTACCAGTAAATAGTCATATCAATGAAGATCTACTTACTGATTATTGACTTGTGAAGTGCAAGTTGTCTTATATTTTAATATGTTCCAACTGTATTAAATGGCTGTGATTTCTAAAAAGAGACTAAATTATCACCAATATTTTATTAAAACTGAATGAATTACTGAAATTATATATACTTGGAAACATTCTTCCCTTGTCTTTTTTAATATACTAATTTTCTAAAACTACCATAACAAAGTACATAACAAAGACACTTGTACAAATAACAGGATTTTCTCCTATATCTTTGAAGACTAGAAATCAGACAGCTGGTGTCTTCTGAGACCCTCTCTCCTTGACTTGTAATGGCAGGCTTTAGATGATCTTTCTTCTGTGTGTCTGTGTCCTGACAGCCTCTTCTTTTAAGTACAGCAGTCATATTGGATTAGGACCAAGTATAATAACTTTACCATAACTACTTCCTTACAGCCTCTGTCTTCAAATAAGGTCACATTTTAAGTACTGAATGTTAGGCCATAGGCATATGAACTTTGGGGAACACAATTCTGTCCATAAAGTGTAATAAACTAATTGCATTCTACAGTTGTTGGTAGCTCTGATTCTAGAGATGGAATATCGATCTTTAAATTCCAACTCTAATGCTTACTCTTTGTCTGACCCTGGCAAAGGTACATAGCCTGTAGGAATCTCAGTTTTTTATTTGTAAATTGGACATAATAAGAGGACAGTATAGAATGATAAGTATTAAATAGCTAAGCACGCATATGGTTTAGGTCTAATGGTAAAGTATTTAAAGGTTAGTTATCATTTTTCTTTAGAATACTTTCAAGGTTTTTTTATAGTTTCATTATAAACATTTAGAATATATAATTCTTTAAAACTTCTTTCTGTAATAAACTAATTCTGAAACAATTTTTCACTTTATCTTTTAATTTATGAGCTCCCAGTAGTGTTTCACTGGTTTAGTAAAATTTCAGAGGTGTTTTCTTGTCTAATAATTGTGTTAAAAGGTGATTTTCCTACTTTATGCATGGTGCACTTCAAATGTTAAACTAAACAGTTTAGATATGTTACTTAATGTTAAATAAAATATGCTATTTACTTGTCTAACTTGAAGAAGTTATTTATTTTGGTTCAAAGAACATAAATAAAAAATCTACACATTTTTAAGGCAATTTGCCATGCACAGCCACAATCACAAAGGTGGAGGAGACAAAGGTTTTATTTTCAATAAAAGAACATAAAGCTTTATGCATGATAATTAAAATGTATAGTTCATGGGTATCCTTTGAGGTCTGGGTGGAGTATTTTAACACAATAGTAGCAATTTAAACTATTTTTTGAGGGAAAAGAGGTAGCTTAACTTGGGTAGCCTTTAGAAGAATTTTGTGATGACAGCTTGGAAAGAGTGGTTATAAATCAAGGAAGGAATTTTTACTTAGCTGCATAAAACGAGCCATTGTAGTATGAAGACTGAACCAACTTCCATTTCTCTTTCTTGAAAAACTTCTTATTTGCCTGGTGTTACTGTTACCAAATCTTAAAATCAATTAAAATGTACTCAATGAGCTTATAGCTCTGCCCCTCAGGATCCAAACTCAGCATCCACATAAGCTTCCAGAGTAAACAGACAACATCACTCTCATATAGTACAGACTACTGATGAAGAAATGCAATTATTTTTAAACATTTTATAGGTATTGTCATTCCACTCCAAAACAAGGTTTTCTTAGTATCACAGGGGCAAAAATTTTCATTTCCTAGCATTTAGACAGTAGTCTTTTCAGAAACATGTATGTGTTCTTACCAACACCAAACACATATTGCTTCTGTTACGTATTTATTCTAAAAATCCTTTCTCAACGTTATTCACTATTTTGTTACAGAAGCATTAAGTTTAACCTTTGTAATTATTCATGAAATTAAGGTAAATCTTCATTCAATTTTTTTCCTTTGATGACAGATCATATTATAAAATAAAATCCCCGATAAAAAAATGAAGACTAGATTGGCAAAATGGGAAAACCTTTTCACCAGACCTATTACTGCGCTTGTATGGGACTTACAAAGGAAAAATACTGCTCTCAACTTTACTTAAGCATTTAATCATGTTAAATTTTCTCTGTGTTGGTTAGGATAAGATTTGACCATGTTTTCCTTATACTTTTGGTGAGCAACACACTCAGTTTTGCTCACAGCTGACTGGCTATGTAAAGTAAATCAGAGCACTAAAATGTCTTGCTCATAGCAGCTCAGACATCCAAGTACCTTTAATCTCAGACTCCCAGGATTCAGAATTCCATTTAAAAGTCTGCAGCCTGGTCCTTTGATTGTTTTATTTTCTATGTATAACAGATAAGAATCTTGGACTTACCTTGTATCCTAGAAAAGGTTTCTGATTTTGACAACTGCACTGACACATGTATATTGACTACTGTACTTTGGTTCCTACTATGCTGTCTGTGTTACCTTTCTTTTGTAACTGAGACAAAATACCTTACACCCAGAGTTAAAGGAGGAAAGGTTTACTTAGCTCACAGTTTGTAGAGGCTTCAGTCCATAAATGGTTGGCTCCAAGGCAGGGTGGATGGCAGGAAGGTATCACAGATGAGAAACAGCATGGCTTGTGCAAGGTTGTAAAAACAACAAGGGACCTTAACAGGGTCTTTCTGTCCCCTTTTTCCTATTCAAACTACTTAGGCAAGCAGCACTCACCCTTCATAATACAGCCCTCAAGCCTAGCCCCACCGTGAGTAAGTCACACACTCTAGATTCAGTCATCTCTGAAAAAGCTTAAGGCTTTGAGGGGACTAAACACAAGCCATGACACTTTCTTAATGTTTGCTTTCATTACTTTGAATTGACACTTCTTGACAACTTCATAAAAGAAAAATTGGCTTAAAGTAAAACTCAAAGGAAACTTCATAAACACAAATAATATCACAGAGGCAATAACAATCCAGACGATTATGCGCAACTGGAACATGACAGCTCTATTTGCTTTATCTCTTGATGGTAAATGGGTTCATGGATGATATACGAGCATTGTGTGAAGTCATGATTTTTTGTGTTTGCTGATTTTACTTCAACACTAAATTTCATAGTTACTTCTCTTAATAGTTCTGATTGCCTCACTAAATCAGAATTCAAAAATTTAATCATCAAGATAGCAATAGCATCATGCATTTCTTGGGCCTGATCATATTTGAAGGTGGCTTAAGTTTTCACACATAATCTCAAAATAATTTCATAAGTTTTAGGTAATACATAGTTGAATAAATCATGCGTCACTGACTGGCTCTCTCCTTAAAGACACATACACAAGCATAGCACATTCCTAGATTTTGATTTGTGACTCAAAGGGGATGGGAACTCTAGGAGAGTTCAACACGGATACCATTAATTATCATGCTTTTAATTAGGCAAGAAATTTTTCATTTTAAAGTTATCATTAAGCAATCACTTTTACTGTATATCTTTCTAAATACTATAGTACTTAGTGTCATGGTTAGTATTGCCTTGGAAGATATATGACTGCCAGTACAAACTTGCCTCACAATCACATACTCTCTGCTCTTTCTGAACTTCAAGGTAAAAACCTAGGTATAGTATATTGAACATAGATCAATAAATGCATTTTCAAGAGCTTATATTTTATTATATCATTGCTTTATGTTTATCTCATCAAGTATATATAATGTAGGCTTTACAATTAAAACTTTTCTGAAAAGTTTATAAACATTGAATATTTTAGAAAATTTTACATTACTTTGATATTTATAAAAAAACTTCAAACGCCTATAGTTGACTTTTGTTCCTTTGAATTTACCTTTGACATGGTAGCTGCAGACTCTCATAGACAACATATATCAATCATTTATGATGCAATAGGGCAATTTTCCATGATAGCATACATTTTATGGTGTTAAAATGCTGTTTGTATTTTACAACAGGTGTCATTCAATCAAGGTTTTCAATTTCTGGAAAACATAAAGCTAGTTATTAAATCTTTTGAGTCTTACTTCTTCATATAAAGAAGCACTTGAAAAAATGTGTATCTTCCTTACAATTTCTTTAAATATAAATTCAAAATGACATGCTATTTATAGATGTTTAACACATTCATAAATAAGTGCCTAGAAACTTGTCAAGTTTAAACATATAACATTGTTTCCTTTTTGTATTTAATTCAATAACTCTTCATTATTTCTATCAATATTTCTAGTTTTTGTAGGTAAATCTCTAGGATTATGTACTTTGACCGGAACTTTATTATATGAAGTTAATCAAACAATGTTATGTTACTCTAAATTTTTCTTTCTAAGATTTTAAACTACATTGCTGAAAAGGATAGCATGCATCAGTATCAACCAGTTGGAAAACAGACAGAACTTTGGGAGACAGTCTGACATTCAACAATCTACAAGAAAGTACATTTGTAAGACCAATAACACTCTATAATATAACTCATTTCAGAGCATATATAT
>NW_022900918.1:7808909-7813718 GCF_012274545.1 Fukomys damarensis
TATGATTTCCTCCTTAAAACCTAAGGAAAGCATGGAGAACATAATTTAGAATAGAGTTGATGGATGATTTAGAAACTAACCATATTCAAATATATTTATTTATAGTTGCATGAATGGTCCATTTTGAATCTCACAGTACATTTATTCTATACTGGAATATTTTTAACCGTACATGGAGGTCTAGTGATATCATATGTTTAGTTTTGGTACAAATATCAAAGCGTTTACAAAATTATCCATGAAGAATCCACCCACCCCTCTTATTTGTCTGCAGTGGAAATCAAATCCAAGACCCTTATACTAAGCTACATCTTCAGCACTTTTCACTTGTTTTTTAAATTTTGAGATCAAATCTCAGTAGATTGCAAAATTTTTCAAAGTGTATTCCAATCATCAATCCTTCCTCAGCTTTGCAGAGTACTGAGGAAACAGGCATCTGCCACCTTCCCAGTTGTGAATATCATTTTAAAGGTTCAACAACAAGTTAAAGCAATGTACTGAATAGAAATATTATCCACATGTTTTTTCCCCCAAAACCTTCCATGCTTTTGTCTTGAAATACTCTACAGGAAACTTTTATGTGCTTAGGATAAAACAATAGGTTTGCTTAGATTGTTCTATAGTAAACACAAAATATATTTCTTGAGAAATATTGTGCATACTTTCTATACGCAGAATTTGTAGAGGCAGTGCTCAGATAAATAATTCAAGTAAATACTTGTTTTACCCAGAGTCCATAAAATATGCATTCACCAACAGACATAATGTCACATGGACCAATTCAAACACTGGCAGAGCACTTGGTCGTCTCTCCTTCAACATTCTTTTACTTTTACCCTCAGAAATGAAAATTTTTGCACATCATTTCTTTACCCCAATAGTTTTTGTCAAGCAGCAGAATCTGTTTTGAATCAATTAATACATTTTTCTATACTGGAATATTTTCATCCACACATGAAGGTCTAGTTCCAAAGTTCACATTATCTTATATTTTTAGTTCTTGTACGAAGATATCAAAGAATTTACAAAATTATCTGTGATCTCCCTTTCTCTTCTTTTCTTTTTGTCAGTACTGGATATCAAACCCAAGATACCTCCAGACAGAAAGTCAAACTCTTTTTTACTTTTTTTTTTGTGGTTTTGTTTGTTTGCTTGTTTTGTTTTTTGTTTTTGAGACAGGGTCTCACTGCATAGTTGAGACTGACCTAGAATTCACTATGTAGCCCAGGCTGTTCTCAAATTCACAGTGATCCTCCTGCCTCAGCCTCCCAAGTGCTAGGATTACAGGAGCACCACCAAGACCTGCGGCAGAAAGTCAAACTCTTATATGAATATGGGTTAGCTATAAGACTGGCATTTGAGATAACCAGTTGCATGGATAATTACAAAACCATAGATTTATTATATAATCTTTCAACGATTGTAACTGGCACAATAAAAATATTCACCTTGGTCTGGGATTTAGCTCAGTGACACCACGTCTGCCTGGCAAGAATGAAATCCTGAGCTCAATCCCTGGAACTGAAAAATAAAAAGAAAAGTTCATCTCATTGTTTTTGGAGATTTTACACATACATAGGCGGGCAATTGTCTGTTATAAAAATCAATTTAAAATACCTAAAACTAAAGAGAAGAAAACAGTCTTCCAATCTATCTACCCTAATATCTTATAAATACTACCTTAGATTTACTTTTCATGGTAGGTATCATATCAATATGCTGTTACAGTAGCCTATATACACTCTTACATCAGAAACCTCTGTACTTTATTGAATTCATGATGGTGTTTACTATCCGATTAATGGAATAATTTAATAAAATATTTATAATTGCAAATCTGTCTTTTATTACAAAACCTTTTCTAATATTTATTAATCTTCAATTATAGTTCCAGGAACCACAATCAAAGTTTCTATTCTTTCACTTACCTAAGAATTATTTCCAGTGATTCTTCATATTCAACAATATCATGATTACTATATAATAGATGAATTATTTTGCATTTCCTGTCCTGTATTATAAGATTTTAGTATCAGAAGTACAATTACTATACTAAAATTGTTCCCTTGCTTTGATTTTATAGTACACAAAAGAGATGTACCAAGTTTCACATACCAAATAATTGTGCCAGGCTATAATGCTATTAGCTCTGAAAGAGAAAACCCCTTTCAGTATTCCCATTTTGCATTCCAAAATGTCTAGGAGATTTAAAGATAAAGTCCTGTAAACATTTGGATAATTCATATGGAATCTACAAATGAAAACCTAGATAGTGCCAGGTGTGACAACACACACCTTCAATTCCAGCCCTAAGGAGGCAGAGACAAGAGCATTGCTGAGTTTGAGGCCAGCCTGGGCTACACAGTGAGACTGTGCCTCTGCGAACCAACCAGCCAGCCAACCAACCAACAAACACACCTAGGTCACGAAAAGAATAATATGCAGTTTACAAAAATTGTATCATTAATTCTCTTTTTCTCTATTCTAATTATAACAACCATGGCCCTTTTCATTTCAATAAGCTGTGATGTTTACAGACATATGGTAAATTGAAATGCTTCTAGTATCAACAACAACTCCAAAAATATGAGGAACAATGTAAATATTGATCGTTATTATGAGAAGGTCATGTGCAAGATTCAGACATAAAAAGATGAATTAGAAAGGGAAACTAGCTCATAATGCCACGCTCATATCTTTTATATACATTCATCTCAAGACTCTCACCATAGCTGTTTTATTGTACTTGTTTTTCCAAATACAGATACTCAGGATGAAAAAACAATAGTAACATAACAACTGCAAAGTAGCTAGTCAAAAGAAGATGTTGAATCCCAGCCTAAGCGTGTATAATGCAACAAGTTTTCAACATTAATATCTAATTTAGGCTGTATGGGGATGGTGTGGAATTAAAATAATTATTTTTAATATATTTGAAAAGTAAACAGATTTTCACATAAAGATATCAAATACTCAAATTTAATAAGAATTTTAGTTTTTTTTCTTAAACAGGAAGTGTATAATATACATAAAGCTTAAGGTATTAAACATTTACTAAAATTGCCTTTAACACTTTGAGGACCTTATTTTAAAATCTTTTTCATTACCTTTTCTCACATTTATCTAATTGATAAGAAAGCAAATGTCTATTCAATAATATTTTGGAGATAATATCATTTTATTTTGTCAAATAAAAGTAATTATGCACATTATTTCTAAAAAGTAACAGTTCCAAGTGCCCTGCACGACTATTAAAAAGAAAAAAAAAGTGTGGTTTTAAACTCTACTTCCTTTGAATTTCTGTTATAGTATGTTGGAAATATAAATCACAAGACTTTTTCAAAATTACGTACTGATAAATTTTTCATTCACTTTTGAAAATGTTGCAACTAACATTTAAAAAGAAAAAATACAGATATTTAAACAGAATTTTACTTTGTAAGTGCTTGATAAGATTGTGGTTTTCAACTACCTCATGAAATTTAAATAGTTAGGAAGAGCTTTATTTAAAAAATAAGCCACATATCATATATTTTATTCTTTCATTGCTGCATAATGCAAAGACCAAATTCCTGTTCTCTCTGCTATCAGTTAATAAAACATTTCCTGAATTATTTATCTTCCTTACAAATTCAAACCATTTTTATACTTTTATCATTTTTCTGTCAACAGACAAATTCCAAAGGGAAACACTATTTATGTTCATGTTTGCTTTTATTTAAAATTGTTTGATTTTAAAAGGTGTAGCATGAGCAGTGCTGTTTGTTTAACTCTGCCTGATATATGTTATTATGGGTTGACTTTGAGTAAATTACCATCTTGTTTGCTTAGAAAAAGAAAGATAGAGCTAATTGAAAGAAAACACCATACAAATAATTACAACAGTCCATTTTCTTTATTTGAAATATGTCATCACTGAAATATGAATTTGAAAGTACTATGTATAAAGTCCTGCAAAGATTAAAATGGTTCTGGAAGATATCTTTTGTTTAAAATATGGTAATTTACATGCAAGAAATCATATTAATTTTCTGTGCCAAGTACATTTTATATTTCAAAAGAAAGTTATTGACTTCATATTTACGGAGGCATTTCTGTTGTTTTAAATCATTACATTATTACAGCTGCTTTAGTCTCTTAATGTTTCCTTCATATTAATCAGAAACATGGATAGTATACATTTGTCATTAAATGTTTTTACATTTAAAACAGTCACATTTTTCTACCATTTGTTAGGAAAAAAAGTCCTAAGGTTATTAACCTTGTATATGATTTGAAGGCATTTTGAATGTTTTTCTTAAAAATTTAAAACATGATGAGTGATAATTATCAAAAAGGTGACTGTGATTTTTAAAAGATGCAGAATGTGTATAAAAATAAGCAATTCCTGTAATAATCTCTACACTGCATGCTCATTTTTAGTATTCTTATAAAATGGTTCATTTTAAACGATGTCCTATGCTAACTGTAGCATTAATTCATTTTAAAAATATCTTTCTTAATAAAATAATATTGCCCATTGCCACTAGTATTATTTAATATTGCTATTTTTAAAATGGCAATATTTGAAGATCAATTTTTAATTTGAACTGCAAAACATTCTAAATTTAGCAAAATCAAATTTTGTCCTTTAAGGTTCTCTGCATTAACCAAATAATACAGTCAATTATAAGCCAGGCGTGGTGGCACATGCCTGTAATCCCAGCACTCGGGAGGCTGAGACAGGAGGATCGCTGTGAGTTTGAGACCAGCCTGGGCTACATAGTGAGTTCCGGGTCAGTCTCAACTACGTAGTGAGACCCTGTCTAA